>NC_056731.1:383694278-383741778 GCF_019279795.1 Protopterus annectens
AGAACATGACCAAGAACAATGACATCTACCACAGTCTGTACACAGGCCAAGGTACGTATTCGCAATGCACATACTTTCGACAATCACCATAAGTACACATAACCCACTATTGTACACACAAACACAGAATGCCCAGGTTATGTCCTCAGAAATAACTCCTACTATACATAACATGTCTAGCAGTCTGATATCTGACTGGCTTGTTATCAGGTATGATGTCAATAAATAATGGTGTACAGAAAATATGCACCTCTTACTGCATGACATATGTACAAAGGTTGACAGACTTGTGGCTGAAGCCACAAACACTGGGCCAATATTGGCATGTTGCTGTGATACCCTCATACATTTACTGTTGTAACAGGATTTGTTGTGCATATGTCCTATGAGGGATATGAAGTCAGTAACTCTCATGGCTGTCACCATGTACTGACTGCAATCCTCAGACTATGATTCTGCAGTTCTACGATAGGTGATCTGTGAGTAACACAAGACACATAAGACTCCAAGCACTGGCCAGTCTGCAGATAACCCTACAGGTGGGAGTTTCCTCAAACACATAACACTGTCATTACAGGTATTAAATCATGTAGAGCAGCCATATCCACACAAACCCTGTTAAACCAACATTACTCCAAATGCAGAAGAGCAACACTTACATTCTGTAGTCATGTCAGGCACATCCCCCTCCTGTGTGTTGGCCTGTCTCCACAGTGTATGTTGTTAGAGGTATATCCCACTACCATCTGTGATGCTGTTTGCCAAACAGCAACATGAAGTCCTGCTCATAGTGAATGAAAAGGGCCAACACCCACATGATGTTCCTAGTTATAGGAGTGTGTTTTCATGCAATTGGCTATGGGAATGTTAACACAGCTGTTCCACATGCAATCAGCTAGTGGGAGACTGCAATTCATGCAGATGCCATCAGCTGATCATGAGAACCACTTACAAAACACAAGCTGTTGCCTAAGAAAAGGAGGTGTAGTTCTCCACATCCAGAAGACAGGGAGTGAGAGAGACAGAGACAAAGTAAGACAGAGAGGGGGTGGGAGAGTAAAACCCAAGCATGTTTCTGTCACACACTTACCAGTACATGGTTTCAAACCCCTGCCTGACTATGTATTACTATCACATGTCTATACAGTTATTGCATGTGCCACAGAGCTTATATGTTGGGGAGTTGTCCAAAGATATATTCAATGGTGAGTGACATCTGCAACAGTGATAAAGGAGGGATAAGGTAGGTGTAGTACACATGCCTGTCCACATGAACAGGTGTCAAGGTCAACACAGCCACACTCTCTCAGGGACTCACACACATTATCACAGTTGGCAGGGTCAGGATTAGACTTCCTAACTAGCTAGTTTGCCACAATACAGTAATACGCAGGCATCACATGCACTACAGGGGTTATCAGGATGATATATGGGCAAAGGGTATATCAAGGTGTCTGACATCAGAAGGCATGCTTCAGTAGGCCATTGTGAGGTGTAGTGAGTATGAATGGCATCCAAATCATTATACTCCACAAACACACACACACACACACACACACACACACACACACACACACACACACACACACATGTTGCCAGTACTGACATGCATGGGTGCATTGTCTCACAGGTATGTAGTGGTTGACTGTGCAAGAAGGCTGTACAAGGCTTGGTAAAGGGTATACCTTGGCATAAGGTCACATGGCAATGGTCTGCAGTGTGGCTCAGGGGTGTATTGTCTGGATTGGCCCACACAGGCAGGTATTGTATTCACCATCCAGTCATCTGGGTTACTATTGTGGGTGGCCAGTGCTGTGCAATGCGTGCTATGTATGTGTTCTATAGTCCATGACATGGATGGTGTGTGGGATGTGCACACATCCCACATGCATGTTCTGTGACATGTGGAAGTGTACCTGGGGTGTCTGGGGCATGTTGTGTAGACAGATTGTTATCATCAGATGTGCCATTCCTGGCCTCATGTGGTGAGAACTGGCAATGGACACCAGGTTGACCCTGCACCTACATTTCAGCATGATACAGGTATTCCCTGGTGTCAGTGGCATCTATCCATACAGGGCATGTGTATAAGGCATGGTATGTCCCTTGTGGGTTACATTTCCTGGCTCTACAGTTGTTGCAGGCATCCAGTGGGGAACATAGTGAAGGAGCACTGTATGCAATGATTTGCCTATTTTAGGGATGGGACAGTGTGTCATGCCCTCTGTAGTCCACTGCAATCACACCACGGTTACTATCTGTGGGCAATATGCAGGGAACTACCAACATAGTGGTTTTTGCCTAGCCGAGTGTGTTTGTGTATGAGACATGAGTGGAGAGTGTTCTCTGGGTAATACAAGGGTTGCCTATATTGTTCGCCAAGCCATGATGTCACATGTAGGGGTATGGATTGTCTATCCCAGCCTCTCTGCTGTTTGACTTCTGTTATCCTTGTAAGGTGGACATTCTGACATATAATAGGCCCACCATATAAGAAATTTGCAAAACCCACTCTGCAATGGTTCCAGTTGTTACATACTCACAGATACCTCCACACAGGATATAAATGACAAACACACCAAGTCTAACAGTTGCCATGCCTGGGATTAGAACTCCTACCTAACTAGTACATCACACTACAGCATTATGCAGTTATAGCACATGCCACAGAGATTAGGGGGCTACTCCTTCCCCAAAGGTGCATTTCAAAGTGAATGACATCAGCAGGCTTGCCAAAGTAGAGCAATGGAAGTTGTAGTGACTGTGAATGTCCTCAAAAGCATTGATCCCTACACAGACAAACAAACTTTTACACTTGCCATGTCTGGGAAAAGAACTCCTACCTAACTAATATACCCCACTATAGCATTACGCAGTTATAGGACATGCCACGGAGATTACTGGGCTACTTCTTCCCCAAAGGTGTATTTCAAAGTGAATGACATCAGCAGGCTTGCCAAAGAAGGGCAATGGAAGTTGCAGTGACTGTGAATGGCCTCAAAAGCATTGATCCCTATGCAGACAAACACACACACTTTTACACTTGCCATAACTAGGAATAGAACTCCTACCTAACTAGTATATCACACTACAGCATTACACAGTTATAGGACATGCCACGGAGATTACTAGGGTACTTCTTCCCCAAAGGTGTATTTCAAAGTGAATGATATCAGCAGGCTTGCCAAAGTAGGGCAATGGAAGTTGCAGTGACTGTGAATGGCCTCAACAGCATTGATCCCTAAACAGACAAACAAACACACACAAACCTTTACTTTTGCCATGTCAGGGATTAGAACTGCTACCTAACTAGTACACCACACTACAGCATTATGCAGTTATAGCACACCCAATGGAGATTACTGGGCTAATATTTCCCCAAAGGTGTATTTCAAAGTGAATGACATCAGCAATCATGACAATGTTGGGCAATGGAAAGTGTAGTTCATAGGTTCATAGCTTGATACTAGGCTGTTGGCCCTAGGGCCTATACATGCCTAGACATGACAATTCCCTGACTATGTTTTCCCATAATATTTACTTCTCTGTACCCCTGTCTAGCAGGGCAGCTGACATGATCCCCAGGGTCAATTTCCTATCTCCCATCCAATCATCTAGGTTCCTTTTGAAGAGGGCCAAAGAGGCACTCTGCTTGACATGTATGGACAGTCTATTCCAGAGTCAGGGGAGTCTCTGGGTCAGGAACACATCCCTCCAGCATGTATAGTTCATTGTGATGACAAGATTTGGATCCCTGGAGCATGTGGCTGTGAGGGTTTGGAATTCTTTAAGTGTAGCATGTCCAACAGCTGTGGGTTTGACATGGCATGGTATGTTAAGCAGAGATAGCTTCTGAGTACCCAATATGTGACAGAGTATAGCTGGATGATTTTCAGACGGTCAGCATAGGACATCTGGTTTAGGTCTGTGATTCATTTTGTGAGGTATGTCTGCAGTCTTTCTAGTTGTTGCAGATGTCTTATGAGGTACATACGTAATGGGCCATTGTAGTCTATACTGGGTCTACTGAGAGATGACTACAGTGGGACAATGGCCTCCTTTTCCTGGATGTAAAGCCTTTAGTGGTGAGGTCTGCCACATAGGTGGGTTTCCTGACTGTTGTGGTGATGTGGTTATCAAAGGTGAGACCACTCTTCACTTGTGTCCCTAAGTCTGTTTTCACACTTTAGGTGTTTAGTGTACTGCCACCTATGTGGTACTTCACAGGTACATATCCCTTCCCAGAGGGGATAACTATATATTTCTTGGCATTGATCTTGAGGCCATGGCTCAGGCACCAAGCATGTCTTTCTGTAAGGCCCTTCTGTAGAATATCCACATCATGTGGGGATTCAATACTGGCTCCCAGTGTGCAGTCATCTGCAACCTTTGTTTGCCAGAGTCCCTTACTGTTGGACTGTACTTCAGAGCAGTAGATGCCAAACAAGGGTGATGCCAGGACTGAACCCTAAGGTACTCCAACTGTCACTTGTCTGGGGCTGGGGTTGGTGTCACCTACATTTACAGTGTGGGTTCTGTCAGTATAGCAGTTGGCAGCCCATCGGGTGCCATAGGGATTAATGGCCAGCTTGATACATTTATCTATGATTGCAGACTGGGGGATGGTGTTGAAGGCCTTGGTGAGGTCCAGATAGGCTGTGTGAACCACCTTACCCTCCTCCACAGCTCTGGAGATGGATTCACAGTTGTCAGTCAGGTTGAGGTGACATGATCGGACCTTCACAAACCCAACCTGGTTGGGGTCCAGTGTTTGTAGGTTGCCAATGTCTTTGTTTTAATTTCCATGATAATACAGTCCATGACCTTGCAGATCAGGCACATCATACTGCTGGGGCTGTAGTTCCCAGGACCCAAGGTGGATTCCCCCTTGTAGACTGTGATAACCGTAGCTGTGCACCACACAGTGGGCACGAAGCCTGAGCTGTGGATCTGATTAGACATGGCATGTAGGTGAAGTGCCAGTTCAGTTTGTAGCTCATGTAGTACACAGTCCAGGATGTTGACTGGTCCCATGGTTGCTGTTGTCATAGCTCTGGAGAGTGTGTTTTTTACCTATGTGGCCCTTATTACTGGAATTTGGCAATCTTTACATGTTGAGATGGACCCTTTGGGGGATGGGAGGTGGGGTGCAGTTGACACTGAATCTGTCTGCCAGGATATTGACAATATCCCTGGGACCAGTATATTTAATACCATCCTGTTGTAGCTCAGAGCAGATCTGAGCATTGTCATTTAGATTCCTCACATAGCTATGGAATGGCTTCTAGTTGTCTTTGACATCTTTGGGTATATTATGTTCATAACTAGCTTTGGTGGATGTTATGAGGGATCTCTGCTTCTTACTGTGGCTGGTAAGGGAGTATTTTGCATCCTGGAAATTCCCCCATTTTTGCAACAGTTTTCTCCTTTTGTTGTACAGTATTTTTATGGCAGGGGGACACCACATTGGCTTCCTTTTCTTGGTGGGGACTGCCTTGGTTCTATATTGGATGGTACGATTCATGCATGAGTGGATGTGCTCATACAGTGCCTTCATGTAGGATTTAGCAGTCGTCCTTTCAGTTCCCATCTGCATGGGTGTCATGACGTTAGTCACGTCTGACATGTGTAGCATGACGTTGGCTTTGGAGATGTGTGTTACAGAGGTTTCCTTACTGGGGTGTGGGGAGGGATGTTGATGTTAAGAGTGATTAGCTCATAGGCAGACCTGACCACCAATGGAGTGACCATAGGTGTGGAGCATTGATTTCCCATGTTGGTAATGACCAGGTCTAGGATATTTGAGCCCCTGGTTATGGGTTACTTGATCCAGGGCATTGGGAATTATGACTTCCAAGAAATGTTGGGCACACGTGTTGGTACACAAGTAGTTTTCCCAGTTAATGGCAGGGTAGTGTAAGTCACCCAGTGTTAGGGTGTTTGCTTGTATCATAATATTTTACAGAATGTTTCAAAAGCTGTAGTGGGAATCATGGGGCATGGTGGGGGATCTGTAGCAGGCTATACAATTTGGAATGCAGTCTAACCTACTGTTAGTTGCACCGGGGGCATTTCAGGCACATTCTGTTGGGCATGTAGCCTGGTGGTGTGAATATCCTTGGTGAATATGGATACTCCTCCACCTTTATTGTTTTGCTCCTGGTTTGGTGGCCAACAGGTGTGGTGAGGGCTGTACCTGGTATTGCACGGGTGCTCTCTGGAGCCTTGGATCAGGTCTCTGTTACTGCACAGTTACCGATGTTCTCCATTTTTAAGTGTGCGTAGGTGACTGTGAATTGCCAAAAAAATTGACCTCTACACACACACACACACACACACACACACACACACACACACACACACACACACACACACACACACACACACAGTTGCCATGTCTGAGAATAGAACTCCTACCTAACTAGTATATCATACTACAGCATTACACAGTTATAGCATGCACCACAGAGCTTACTGGGCTACTCCTTCCCCAAAGGTGTATTTCAAAGTGAATGACATCAGCTGCCCTACTAAAGTAAGGCATTTGAAATTATAGTGAGTGTGACTGGCCTAAAAAGGCATTGATTTCTACACAAACACACACACAGTTGCCATGTCGGGAATTAGAACTGCTACCTAACTAGAACATCACAACTCCAGCATTACTGTTATAGGATGTGGTACAGAGATTACTGGACTCTTCCTTCCCAAAAGGTGTATTTCAAAGTGAATGACATCAGCAGCCCTGCCAATGTAGGGCATTTGAAACTGTAGTGAGTATGAATGGCCTAATAAACATTGATCCCTATACAGACAAACACACACACAGAGTTGACATGTCTGGGATTAGAACTCCTACCTAACTAGTACATCACACTACAGCATTACACAGTCATAGGATGCACCAGGGAGGAGATTACTGGGCTACTCCTTCCCCAAAGGTGTATTTCAAAGTGAATAACATCAGCAGCCCTGCCTAAGTTGGGCATTTGAAAGTAAGTGTGAATGGCCTAAAAAGCATTGATCCCTACACAGACAAACACACACAGTTGCCATTGTCTGGGTTTAGAACTCCTACTTAACTAATACATCAAGCAGTTATAGGACACACTATGGAGATTACTAGGCTACTACTTCCCCAAAGGCGTATTTCAAGGTGAAGACATCAGCAGGCTTGCCATAGCAGGGCAATGGGGAGTGCAGTGGGTGTGCATTGGTCATAACCCATTCATCTAGAGGCAGACACAACACTCAAGCACACACAGGTTTATATTCCACAGGTATGTGTATACAACTGCTAGATGACTACTGGCTTGTACAGTCTTGTTACACGGTTAGCACAAGCAACACAGACACTATAGTGCTGAGGGATACCAGAGGCAAATGTCTATGGTGACTGACATTTGCAGATCATGTGGTTTTAGCCAATTGGATGTGTGCTGGGTGGGACAGGCCTCATGATGGGAGGGTCTTTGTCACTGTTTGTCACTCTCTTCCACACATCTATGTATGTGTACGTTTGGCCTATTATAGTGTGCTGTCCCTGGATATATGTGTGTATTTCTGTCCAATGTGTGTGCAAAGCATGACTGGTGTGTACTGAGGAGTGTGTGCACTAACATCTGTGACTGTCAGATATGTATGGTCCACTGTTGTTGAGCATACCCAGTATGACCTTTCAGTATTTTGTTGTCTGACATGGCCTTCATTTCCCTAAGTGTGGCACATGCCCAGTATGACCTTCTGTATTGAATGTGTGAATCCATTCCAGGTAGATTGTACTCCAGTGCAGGCTTTTGTGTTCTACACCTACAGCTAGCAACCTGTTTCTGTGGGATATCTATAGATAGGTTGACAATATGGGGTCAAAATGGGCAAAGGATAGTGGGTTACTGTAGGTAAATGTGTCTGTGCTGCTTCTGCTACATGGTCTTGGTGTTAGCAGAGATATTTAGAGATATGTACTGTTTTACACTGTGATGTTTTATGTCATCAATTACTGTCAGGTACACATATTTGCTTGCAGTGATGTCCTGGGGAACACAGGGTGAATGCAGTTGTGTCCAGTGTTGTGGTCTGCAGCATATATATTCTTACACAATCATGCCATTCTGGAGGGGAAGCTGCAGACACTTGCTGCTGGATCTCTGTAAATGGTTCAGCACCTTGGTACAGTGGTGGCTGAGGATCCCATGCTTGTACATCCATCGACGTGACAGTATGGCCATATCCTGCTGTGGCCATACCTCACAGCTATACAGATTCACACAGGTTACCCAGAGGCAGGGGTCATAATTCTGGACACTAGTCCTTCACATTCTGGTTTACGAGTAGGTTTGTAGCCACCCATTTTTGTGTTTGCAGCCAGGGATAGTATGTGCACATGGCTGAGTTTCGGACTTCACACACTCCATGCCGCCCATGCTCCTACTCCCCCCTTCTAGTATTCTATCCTCTTCCAAACATTATGCAAACATTATCTGATATCTTCCCTATAGTTATCACCTCATCCCAGCAATAATTTGGTGCTGGTCCACAGTTCATGTAGTAGGACATGGTGGACATGTTACTGGGATTTGTCCACATGGCCTTGCATTTGGGTTCTGTGGACTGTGTTATATTGTTATTTGGCAGTCCATGACATAACATACATTGGCAGTACATGTGAGACACAGGCCTTTGGCAAAGGACTGCAGGACATTTGGTAGTGATGCAGGCCAGCTGTAGCAGGCCATTGCATTCTGTCACTCCTACAGTCCCAGACTGCAATACACTATATTCCCTTGGGGTGACAGGGTAGGTGTGCAAGGTGTTCATGCCAATACTTTCTGTCACTATTGATCCAGTGGTGTGGATGCTGGCAGGGTGCTGCTTACAGCTAGGGACACACCTGCATGGGACACCTGTCCTGCATGCTGCATTCTTTAGCTATTGCCATACAGAGGTGGGCATCATATTGTACTCATTCCCAACAGCAGGGATAAGACCGGAGATGTACCTGTGGGTAATAGTGGGGTGAGCTGGGTGCATGTGTGCTATGGACACTACTTGCATCTGACTCACGGATATGCATGGGGCATTCCACTTATGCTGGCTTGTGCAAGGACATCAGCTGTTTCTCAATACTTCATACTTGTGACCTTTGTGGTCTGCCAGTGTTTGGCCAGACGACATCGGTATTCCCTACTACAAGCCCAAATAATGTGCTGCTAACCTGTATGTACAATTCCAAGGGTGTGTCCATTTGACAGTTACATATTATACACTGTTTGTCTGGGGTACTTTTCCCTGTGTACTGCTTTCATGTCTGGGGCCATATTCATGCCATGTCCATCTTTCAGATGGTGACACATATTATTTCCAAACATTTACTATGGCTTACTGCTGGAATGTGTTTTGCTGGGAAGCATTGTTTTTGGCACAGCAGTTGTGAGAACTTGGCCCTGTCTTCGGCAGTACTGGCCAATGGCCACCAGGACAAACCTCACCATGCATACATTCTCACACAATATACAACACACACCAACCTAATACACACAGCCTTGCATATTGTACACATGCTACAATCTATCCTGCTACCTTGGCCAGCTCAGGTAATCTGTGCTCCACTGTTATTATACATGTTACTACATTTCTACATAGGATTGGGGGGGGGACACCTGACTGTTACTACATTTCTACATAGGATTGGGGGGCACACCTGACTGTTACTACATTTCTACATAGGATTGGGGGGCACACCTGACACTTGCACACATTTGCTATGACTGTACTGGTATTTCAGGTACTCCATTTTATTCTGTATTCTGACCTATCATGCTGACTAGAGGCATATCAGTGTACTACAGGTCTTAGGTTTGATTGACCTACATTTCAGTTTCTGACTTCTTACCCTTCAGAACTAACATCCCACTGCCTGACCTGTTGTAGTCTTTCTGTGTAGGTCTGGAGGGGGGATGTTCTCCATAGCCATCAATCAGAGGCCTTAGCACAGCCTTTGTATTTGTCTATACCTGTCCTGCTGGCTGACACTGTTGCTGGGTATGTGAGCCTCCCTGACTGGCATGTGTGTGCCCTATGGACACACATGTGGCCCACCACATTTCCTGCAGTGAGTTTTGTCACCTTGTAAAGTACTGGCTACCGTAGTGACACCAGTATTTGTTGCAGATCTCATGCTGCCAGTATAGGTGTCTACTATCTGCTGGCATTCCATTCAGCCACCCATTTCCCTTGCATGCTCACATCCATACCATAGATACAGGTAACAAAACATACTACGCCATTTGGCAATTGATAGGGAGAGTGACTTACCTTGTGGCTGTGCCAGTATTGAGGATGGTGCTGGAGGGCTGACTATGTTGGATGCACATAGTACACTCCCTATACATGGTTAAGCACAGGCAGTGTCATGTTTGGCATCCCTTTTACTGTATGTGTGAGTCAGAGAGAGGTGTTATTCCCTGGGTTCCTACTTTGTCAGCGTATGTGCTATGCGTTGCCTCTTTGCCACAGCGCCTGGGCATACTGGGCACACCTCCTTCTGCCTACTGGGGCTGGCTCAGGTTGTTCCTCCTCTGAGTCACTCTGTGCTTGTGCAGGCCTTGGCAATGGTGGGGGGCTGTGCAGCCCTGCACCATGCTGTTCCTGCTGCAGCTGTTTCCACAGGATCAAACTGTGTAGCATGGTACATATGATGCCAGTTTGAGTACATGTAGCTGGTGAGTACTGCAAGGCTCCACCGGATGTGTGCAGGCATCAGAACCATGACATGAGCATCCCAAACACATGCTCTATTATGATTCTGGTCTGTGTGTGTGCCTCATTATGGAGTTCTTGCTCAGGTATGTGTGTGCACGGCTCCAGTGCATAACCAGCATCCCCCACTAGGTGGCCATAAGGGGATGTCCTCATTGGCAAATCCCTGGTACAGCTGCATCATATGTCAGATGTGGGAGTTGTGATAGCTTCCAGGGCAGCCAGCACATGCATTCATTATAATGCCCTGGGCATCACACACAACCTAGCAGTTGATGGAGGGGAAGCCCTTGTGGTTGATGTAGACCCTACCCCGCTCACCAGGTGGTGCTTTGATGCATATGTGCGTGCAGTCTATAGCACCCACTACCTCAGGGTATTCTGTTATTTGGTGGAAGAGATGCATATTGCTGATCAACGCCTCACGGCTGTTGTGGAAGTATACGTGCTCACCTGCATGTGCTGACATGGCATCCAGGAACTGGTGGAGTACTCTGGATGCTGATGCCTGTAAGATCCCCACGATATCCCCAGTTGGCCTTTGGAAGGTACCTGTGGCTATTATTCTTAGGCCTACACATACCATGGTATCCACTGGGATGGGTTTCCCTCTATTGGTACTTTGTGTGAGGTGTGGCCAACACAGCTCAACAATTTGCTGTAGGAGGTCCCTGTCCATCCTATAGTGCTCCACTATCTCCAGCTCATGTAGCCCCTGGTAGGTTACCCTTGTTCTGTATACTCTTCTCCTTCTCCTCTCTGTGGGTTGGTTGTCAGCATTCTCAACCTCACCACCTCAGCCTCTTCCACATGTTGATTTATGAGAGCGAATGCAGCCCCTATCATTTTGTTGCTTTTGTTTGTTAAAATTTCCCCGCTTGTGTACACCGATGGTGTAGCGTTTTGGGGAAAAAACAAAGGGAAAGGTGCTTGCATAGTTTTTAGCGCTGTGCTGGGCTGGGCTGCTGCCTGTGTAATTGGCTGATTCTGATACATTTCACCTGCCAGCTATGCCTTCCTACTGCAGTTTTCCCTTCCCATTGCCTTCCTGTTTAAACCCAGGGGTGTGGCGCACAGACATGGTGCTCAGATGTGCACAGAAATGCTATTTCCTGGTTTACTTTTTTTTTCCTTTAAAACACGGTGTGCAGCGCGCACACCCGTTTATGCAATGTAAAGAGTGCTAGGCAGCCTCAGACACACCCCCTTGCTTAGCTCTGCTATACTAAGGGCAAACCCGAGCCACAGGGCTCCAATAAGCTTCCAGTATGCCTGACACACCCCTCTATGATGTCAGCTAGCTCTTAGGCTTGCACCATGGTCTTCCTGCACTGACATGGTTGGGTGCAGGCTAGCCATGAGGGGGGATCTAGGATTCAGTATCATTCCCCTCATTTATATAGGATTGCCTGCTAATGCCTACTTACAAGTCTGACACTGAGTCTTCCCCTTTAGCAACCACTATTTACTGACCATGTTGTCTTCTGCCTGCCATTGAGTATAATGGCAAAATTGTGATTTTGAATACAATGCTTATTTCAAGTTTTTTTTTTTATATTTTTGGCCCGATCCCATTTGCGTGCTGCTGCCCTACGCTTAAACGTCCAAAATCGGCTAAAAAATATAAAAGTTATTTTTTTTATTTTTGCAACTGTTTTCCATGCCAGTGGCCATATTTTTGGCCATTGGCATTGTTTCCACATTATATACACCCTTTATTTGGAGCTGTCATGGCTCCGTTTTGTAGTTTGCAGAAATGTACTCGGTTACTAACCAAGTACATTTCTGCAGACTACACTAGTCCTGCACGGCCTGCTGCCAGCCTCCTGGATTGTAAATTCACCTAATTTGAATGGTTTTCACCTGCAAATGGGGTAATTTGCATACAGGAGCTGTGTCCATGCAGGAATAGTACAGGAGCGCTCATGCACATGCCGGCAGCTTATTCCTGGATCGCACAGTGGCCATATTGCCTCCAGCAACTCCTGCACTATTCCTGCATGCTGTGCAGAGCTTGCTGAATCCTGGGGTATGTCTTATTTGGTATAATGATTCAAATTGTATTTGTATTTCATATTATTTTTAAAGATTGTAAAATTATTATTCTTAAAATGTTTTGTAATACTTTGGAGCTTTTCTCCCTGGGCCTTCACTGAAAATGGGCTCATACTGAGTCAGACTTTCCTGGTAATCAAATGTCAGTAAATAAAGAAATAAACTTAAGCCTGATACAGAAAAACAAAGAGCAGTTGTGTAAATATCAAAGCCAGAAAATGAGCAGGCATTATTAAGGTTTCAATAGCGATGTAGCATTTTGTACTGTTTGTACATTATATTTCTGAGATAGCTTCAGCTCTAAAAAAGCTTTTGTTCTGTATCATTTTAATTAGATTCCCACATACACAAAAACAAAAAAGAGCATCATAATGCATCATAGAGTAATTCATAACTATGCATTGCAAATATATTACAAAATATTAGAGAATGGACTTTCTGTACACCAGTAGCATGATTGGAGAGTGAACGTTCTCCAGCAAGGTATTAATGTACAAGCAATTCTGAAAAACAAGTCTGCCACCTGATGGCAGCATATCAAGCCGCCATGGAGCTCGGATTGAGAAAACAGAATGGCCGCCATTATTTTACACTCACTAAGTATTGCTTTTACTGTTTAATGAGTGTAAAATAAAAGTAAAAAAAAAAGTGTGTGTATGTGCTTGTGTGTAAAAGTGTATGCGTGTATGAGTGTGAGAGTCAAATTGGTTGAGCTACTATTTTATGGTTGCTAAACAGGGCTTCTGCTGTTTAGCAAGTGTAAAATAAAAAGCATGTGTGTGTGTGTGTGTGTGTGTGTGTGTGTGTGTGTGTGTGTGTGTGTGTGTGTGTGTGTGTGTGTGAGAGAGACAGAAAGTGAAGTGTGAGAGCAATCAGATGATACATGGCAGCATCACATAACATCTTTGTGTACCTCTGGAGCATACCTCTCGGCACAAGAAATCTGGACAGAGCTACAAAAAAATGGGGAAACAAAGGGCTGAAAATAGGGACAGATTTTAAATACTGCTCTTATAAACTTAGAAAGTTGCTAGAATAACAAGGTTTTCAGTAGAATACCTTTTTTTCTGAAGTAGAGATGCATGTTATACCTCTCAACCTCTTAGTGCTAGTAATCTGGACAAAGCCTGCCATAAATGGGGGACAAAGGCCCAAAAATAGGGATAGATTTTAAATACTGCTCTTATAAACTTAGAAAGTTGCTAGAATAACAAGGTTTTCAGTAGAATACCTTTTTTTCTGAAGTAGAGATGTATGTTATACCTCTCAACCTCTTAGTGCTAGAAATCTGGACAAAGCCTGCCATAAAAGGGGGATAAAGGCCCAAAAATAGGGAGAGATTTTAAATATTGCTCTTATAAACTTAGCAAGCTACTAGAATAACAGGGTTTATGTTAGCATGCATTTTCTGAAAGATTTAAAGTCTGAAACTGAAATGTAAGTCATTATTTAGTGACTTAAGTGCTCAGATCATCCCAGTGATTTGCCAGAAAATGACAAATTTTGAGGAACAGATGAAAATATGAGGCAAAATCTAGACATTCTATGAAAATCTGGACAGTTGGGAGGTAGTGTGTGTGTGTGTGTGTGTGTGTGTGTGTGTGTGTGTGTGTGTGTGGTGTGTGTGTGTGTGTGTGTGTGTGTGTGTGTGTGTGTGTGTGTGTGTGTGTGTGTGTGTGTGTGGTGTGTGTGTGTGGTGTGTGTGTGTGTGTGTGTGTGTGTGTGTGTGTGTGTGTGTGTGTGTGTGTGTGTGTGTGTGTGTGTGTGTGTGTGTGTGTGTGGTGTGTGTGTGTGTGTGTGGGTGTGGTGTGTGTGGTGCGTGTGTGGTGTGTGTGTGTGGTGTGTGTGTGTGTGTGTGTGTGTGTGTGTGTGTGTGTGGTGTGTGTGTGGTGTGTGTGTGTGTGTGTGTGTGTGTGTGTGTGTGTGTGTGTGTGTGTGTGTGTGTGTGTGTGTGTGTGTGTGTGTGTGTGGGGGGGGGTGCCTGAGATGACTACTGGCAGTAGCAGCAGTAAAAAGGTTTACAAACCTCTGCATCCTTCAGCTGAAAAAATCTGGATAAAGCCTAAAATAAAAGTGGAACAAAGGCTCTAAAATGAACACTTAATTATTGCTCTTATAAAATTACAAAGCTGCTAAAATAAAGGGTTTAAGTTATTATGAATTGTCTTAAGGAAAAAAGTCTGAACCTCAAACGTATGTCATTATTTAGTAATTTCCATCTTCAGTGATTGCCAACCAAACAATTTAGGAGTAAGGGACCAAAAAATAAAGTAAATAACCTGGTTATTTTTTAATGTTATATTTTGGATGTAACATTTACTACAGCAAGTTTGAAACATTAGGTGGAGGAACTATTTTACATCAAAAATATACTAAATATATATATAGTAATAAGAAAATATATATAAGTAGGTAAAACACAACAATTTTACAGAGAACCCATTTGCTAAGTGTAATAATGCCTTCCAGGCTCCAGGGTCTGTGTTAATGTGCAATTAATGCCCTTCCTGGGGTGTAGAGGCCCTCATCTGTGACGTTGAGCCTCATAACACCCCTGGGTGGCTGTTAATTACACATTAACACACACCCTGTTGGGCATTATTGCTTGCTTAACCCATTTCCATCAGGTAAAAATTCAAGTAACAGACAAAAAAATTACAATAACAAATCCAAATTATAAAAGAAAAACAAAAAGGAAAGGGGAACACATACAAATAATAATATAAATATTTTTAACTTTTGCCCTCCTACCTTCTGCTCACAAACTAATGACAATCCATACACAGCATATAGTCTCAGACAATCACTACACCATCCATTTTTTCTGAACAAGCTACACTCTGTACTATACTCCTTTGTAATCTCATACATTTTCCTTTCTGCATTCTTGATGCTCATATCACTATCCTAAGCATAATATCTTCTTTAAATTACCATTAACTATTAGGTTACATTCATCCCTAGCCTTGATAACATCACAAGCTGTCGATCCTGCTTCAGTTAACCTCTCCGGATGTTGCTTCTAAACATCCTCTACCTGTATGCTTTCTCCTACTTCCACTTTCCTTTGCCCACTACCAAAAAGCAATACCCTTAAATACATTTGCATCAATTATTCTCACACTACCAGTCTTTCACTTCATATTGCCTCAGCTATCTAGTAGCTTATCATATCCCAACTCATCAGCCCCTCAATAAAAAAAAAAAAAAAAATATATATATATATATATATATATATATATATATATATACACACATATGTATGTATCCCTCTTTTCTTATCCATGTCTCACATACAGATACCTACAATTAAACATCCACATAGCTAACAAAATATCTCTCCAAATATACTCATATCATACTGATATTTTTCCTAAGAGGTATCATTGAATGTAATCTTGACCCAGCCTCTCTCTCTTTCTTTCTCTCCTGCTTTCTAATTAATGCACAGGCCATGAGACATAAAAGTGATCTAATTAACTATTTCACCATACAGCACAACCTAGACCATCTGCCTATTACTGAGTCCTAAATTAAAAAGTGCAGTCCGTTCATATTTGTAGAGTATTCTTATTCTTTAAAGCACATTTAAAGTCCATCTTGTAGCTCAGGCTAATGCCACATCAGAGTACCTACCAAACTAACTACTACTCCTGTTATCCCATCCAAAAACAAATTATTGCATCTAGCAGAGCTATACCCTCCATCTTCTTCTCTAGAAAAGTTGAAAACCTTAATATAAAACACCTCTGCCTCAAACAACATCAAAACATTCATAATTCTAGAAGATGTCAACGTTAATCTACTTAATCCTTTCCACAGTGACATCTCAAAATTATTAACCTTCTTAGAAGTCATACATCACCTTATAACATCCACCACTCTCCCAAACCTTAAAACATTCCTCCACTCACCCAAACTTAATATCCCTCCACCCATCCAAACCTTATAACATCCCACCACTCTCCCAAACCTTAAAACATCCCATCACTCACCCAAACCTTATGACATCCCACCACTCCCCCAAACTGTATAACATCCCACCACTCACCCAAACCTTAAATTGATGGGAAATAGAAAATAGACCCCTGTGATCTCACCTGTGTCCCTGCTGGACAGGGGAAACAGGTGCTGACTTTGAGAGAACATGGGTTCAGTCTCCATACTTTCAACTTTAGGAAGACTCCCAGAAAATGTTATCTAAAAACCGCTCTCACAATACACCAGCTAATATCAACTTCTCTCATTTAAGTAACTTGGATTCTAGTCTGGGTGTAGCAGAGTGACTGCACTCTGAATTCTTACTGATGAGATCCTACTAAGTATGGATAAATAAATGCTGATGGATGGGGGAGGGGCATTTTTATTGACTTAGCTAGAGTCGTTGATAGTGTTGATCATACCATCCTCATATGCCATCTCACCAAAATGGGAATTAGCTCTGACGTGAATCTTTAGTCTCATCAATTATCATTTTACTGTCAATATCAAGTCCTATACCTCCCCTTCAACTCAACCCCATTTTTAAACGTTCTAAATACATAGCAATTTAACTACACTCCCTCACCTTCCATCTCCAGCTGGAAAATACAAGGATGAATATTGATATTCTCTGTGAAACCCCCTCTCTTCGTTATCATGCCACTAGAACAGCCACAGGTAAAGTTATTGTGCTCTCCCAATTGGAATATGGTCTCTAATAGTCACATTATCTAAATGAGACACCACAACTTTCAAACCATGTCTGATAACATTTGCCGTTTCACCACCCTTTGCCTAAAGCATGAACTCCACTGCAAAATAAATGAAAAAAATAAGTGACTGCCAGTCAAAGAGCTGACCTCCTGCTTAAGTCACAACTATTCAAACTAACTCTACATGATCAAGTAATATCCTTCTTAGTCACTAAACTCATAGGACAAACACCCTACTCTAATAAAAGAAGTCACAGCCATTCAGGATCACTTCTTCAAACACCCAAATGCAAACTTCCTTGTTGGCTGTTTCCCAATACTAGGCTCAAACCTTTGAGAATCTCTATCACCCCCTTTTATCCTAAACTTGTATTCTAAACTCTGCTGGCAATTAAGAGCCCATATTCAAAACAATCACAATGCAATTGCCTTCTCAGTGGACACATAACATCATCTCAGTACCTTCTCTCTCCCTATTCATCTAATTCTAATTTCTGACCTTCTCTGCCCCATCCTTCATAACATGCATTTTAGGCAGTCTTCACTCAGGGAATTTTGAACATAAATATTTTTGTACATATTGTATGTAACACTCTATGCATGTACCTTAATTTGTTGTAACTCATTTCCTTTGTATTCTAGGTCTGCATGACTTCTACTATAAATAGCTGTTTCTCTGTTACTGTCTGGGCTGAGACTGAATGGTCAGCTTTGATCAGTGGTATACCCAGTGCAGACACATTTATATAAATAAATAAATAAATGCCCCACATGTCTATAAACAGCTTCACTCTTTCTTTTTCTATCTGAACCAATCAGTGATTATGTTTTTTTTAATGAAAATACAACAAAAATGAGGTTGTTTCTCAAATCTGACAAAAATGTCCAACAATCATCTATATCTCCTAGCAATCACACAAATTCATTTGCATACATACACACACACACACACACACACATATATATATATATATATATATGTATACACGTATATATATATATATATATATATATATATATATATATATATATATATATATATATATATATATATATATATATACACACACACACACACACATTAGTAAGCTTTCTCTCTCTCGCTCTGTCTCTCTCATACTCCATTTAAAAAAATATGCAAACTCTGTGTCAGCTTTTCCTTAGTGGAAGGAAAGAGTGTTTTTTTGAGACGGTCTGTGTAGGGCATCTGTTTGAGGCTGGTAATCCTCTTTGTGAGGTATTTTTGCAGCCTTTCCAGTTGTTGTAGATGTCTTGTGAGGTACATACCAAAAGGGACATTGTTCTCTATAATTTAGGGGGTGAGAAGAGGGTAAAGTTAGCGCTGAACCTATCTGCCAGGATGTTGGCAATATCAGTTGGTTCTGTATATTTAGTGCCATTGTGCTGTAACTCAGAGCAGATCTGAGTGTTGCCATTGATATTCTTAACATAGCTATAGAATGCTTTGTGGTTGTCTTTAGAATCAGTGGCAATTTTGTTTTCGTAACTAGCTTTGGAGGATTTTATGAGGAATCTCAGCTTCTTACTGAGGCTGACCACGGAGTTCCTCCAATCACGGGATTTTACTCTTTTTTGCAACAGTTTCTTTCTTCTGTTGTAGAGTTTGTTTATGGCAAGGGACCACCAGATTGGCTTCCTTTTTTTGGAGGATAGCATTTTGGTTCTGTTAGGGATTGCATGATCCATGCACTCGTGTAAGTGCTTATAAAGTGCATTTGTATAGGATTCAGCAGTCATACCTCTATTGTCCGTCAGCATGGGTGTTGTAAAGTTTGCCACGTCTGTCTTAAGAAGCGTGAAGTTGGCTTTGGAGAATTTTTTTCTGGTGGTTTCCCTAATGGGGGGTGGGAGTGGGATGTGGATGTCTAGGGTGATTAGCTTGTGGTTGGATCTGACCAATGAGGAACTGACCTCTGGTGTGGAACACTGGTTGCTCATGTTGGTAATGACAAGATCTAGGATATTGCTGGCCCTGGTGGGGGTGTGGATAAGTTGATCCAAGGCATTGGAATTTATGAATTCCAGAAAACGTTAAGCACAAGAGTTGGTATATGAGTAGTTTTCCCAGTTAATGGTGGGGTAGTTGAAATTTTGTTGACCCATGACCAATTGAATGGAATACTTGACCCTTGATGTTCATTTTTGTATTGAAGAGGTAGAACAATAAATTCACATTTAACTCACTATAAACGCTATAACCCACCCATCACTTTACAAAAAACTTTATTTGCTGATACATTAACAGGTTGTGCTCCTTGTGGTCATTGTAGTGCTTGTTCACACATATTTCAAACCAAGGAATTCACTAGTTGTAACACATCTAAACTTTACCAAATAAGATGTTTTGGCAATTGCAGTAGCGATTGGATCATCTATCTAGTCACCTGTATCTGTTCTTCATTTTATTTTGGACAAATGTCCAGACCTTTTAGACATTGTATCAGTGAACATCTAAGTGAAATTAGAAATAAAAGAATCTCAAACGCTCTTTACAAACACACTTTAGTACATAAAACTGCTAAATTTATGTTTACCATCATTGATAAAATACAGATGAATAGGACATCCAAAGCTGGTTGACATAATATATTAAATAATAAGGATTCCTCTTGGATAATCAGGCTAGGTGCTCTATTTAGACCAGGCCTGAGTGAGTTAAGCTAATTTCAGCCTTGGATTGTTTGATTATTGTTTGACTAATGACTAAACATTCTAATTAAGGTATTAAGCCATTTTGGCTAATTTATGTACACACATATAAGCAGGTATTAGGGTTTGCTCTAATGTACATACTTTTTGCACTGAAGAAGGCTTGAACTTTCAGCCAAAACCAGTTTGCTGTGGATATTTTATTTATGGAGCTTGCCACAATAAATTTCCAAAATTTCCATCTTTTCATTGTGCTGGATTTCATTTTTGGACTTCTGATAATTATGGTTTAATCCGTGCACTCAGTCTACCCTATGTATTTTTGGTTCAGTAGTTGAAATTGCCCATTATTAGGGTGTTAGGTTTTACCCTAATATTTTCCAGTGTATCAAGAAATGAGGAGTTGGAATCTTGGGGCATGGTGGGGGATCTGTAGCAAGCTACAATTTGGATTGCTGTCTTGCCCAGAGTTAGTTGCACTTGGATAATCGCGGATGCATTATACTGAGCAGCTAGCCTGGAGGTGCGGATATCCTTAATGAATATGGGCACGCCTCCACCTTTAGTGTTTCGGTCCAGGTTAGGTGGCTGAAAGGTGTGGTATGAATTATAGCCTGGTAATGCAGGGTTGCTCTCTGGAGCCTTGAACCAGGTCTCTGTCACTGCACAGATGTCGATGTTCTCCATTTTAAGGAGTGCCTCGAGTGAGTGCATTTTGAGGTTTAGACTTCTAGCATTAAGTAGCATTACCCTCAGATTTTGCTTGCTTGTACCTGTTATGGTGGTGAATTTGTCATTTGAACCTTGCCTAAAAAGGCACTATAGGGGTGGCAAGAGCCTTAGCCAGTATCCGGAATCCCAAGGACGACAGGTGCAGGCCATCTCTGGCAAAGCATCATGGTTTGTCAATCATGTCATCCCAGACAGACAGATACTGGATCCCCTTAGAATGAAACCAGAAGCTTAGCCAATTGTTGAAGTCAATCATTTTGTCCTTGTACTGTAGTATCATTCTGGGTGATGGCAGGATGCTACTCAGGGCTAGAGTCATACCTGTCTGGGCTACAAGATCGTCTTGTCATGTAGTCCAGGGAGGCACATCTCAGGTCATTCACACCAACATGGACAATGATAGAGTCATATTTGTACTTGTTGTGGAGTGACCTTAGTGCGTGCATTATGTGGCGGATCCTGGCACCTGACAGGCAGTTGACAGTAACTTTCTCCTTGTTTAGCCTGGTGAGTAGAACATCAATGTGCCTGACTATAGTCATCTATGACTAGAGTATTGGATGCGTTGTTATGCCTTATGGGCTGTGGTTGAGTAGCACACCGAGTTTGTGGGCTATGTGTCATTTGGGTTGTGTTGGGGGTGGAGGTTGCTTGCATTTCTGCTTTGGAGGTCCCTGTTGCTTTGGTAGATTTTTATTGAGAGCCTCCGTGAATGCAGGTGTGTGTTTTGTGTTTCTATGTATGTGTTTTGGTGGTGTAGGTTTTGAGGGACTATGTGATGAGTGTGGTGTGGTGTAAGTGTTTACCTTCTCCTCTTGACTGTCTAGTCCAGTCTTGGGTGAAGAGAGATTGTAAAGAACAATCACAGTTGGCACATTCATTGAAAGGGGAACTGTTCCACTTCCCATTAGTTTTTCTGATTTTTTACTCAATGTGCATGCTCATACTGATTTGATTTATGCTTATTTGGGGTCTGTGACACACTTCACGCCCCTTCCAACTCCAGTTCCCCAGCCTCCACCCATATCATCACATTTATACCCTCTGCACACCACCCATAATCCCTCTCACAATGCACACATTTTAAATTCATGCCACTATTTATCAATGACAGCAACAGTACAACGAGATGGTGCTTATTATCCAACAAACTCAATCTACATAACTTTAACTACAAAATTCAGAAATATTTCCCTTTCTCTTTTTTTTCTCATCCACTGTTTGACACACCAGCCATCAAATTCCACAACATAAATTCCGCATGATATTATTTTAGGGATGTACTGCATAAACCACCTGCTCCTACACTTACCTGCTACATGCAATACTCTCTGTCCACTGACCTACTGCACACACTATTAACCTGGAGTTCTCTAACTTAGCATACCTAATCAGCTCAACCTGCGTAATCCATTCCATTGCTTTGCCTTCAAGTTCATAAGCTAAGTAATGCTGAGGCCTCCAGCTGTCTCCCTAAGTAACCTCTGAAAATACTAAACCCCCACTATGTTCTACATCTTCCTTACTTTACTGCATCAGTTTCTCCTTTTATTCCACCTTCACCGATATATATTTGAATACTCTACTCCCTTAATTCCCAAGACATCCCTTATTGCATGCTATACCCCTATTTCTAACTTCTGTGTAGATCACTAAAAGCCTCTACTCCTCAGCCTAGCTGGGCCTTGGGATGATCCTTCCCTGTACTCCACACTGAACACAACTTTTGATTCTATTTTTTCCTATGTCTTCTTTTCTGCATATATGGCAGTTACACTTCTGTGGCCCCTTTCTTCCTGTACTCCACACTTAACACTACTATCTCTCTCTTTGTTTGTATGTTTTCCATTCAATCTAAGGGCAGTTAGGTTTCTGTAACCCCTTTTCCTTTTACTCCACACTCAACACCACTATCTACCCCTTTGTCCTAATTCATTCATGCAGACTAAGTTGTAGCTAGGCTGCTGTAACCCTTTTTTTCATTTCCCAGCTTAAAGCCTAAGTGGCAGGTAGACAAGACTATTTCCACCTTTTCCCATTCTCTCATTTGAACCTAAGTGGCAGTTAGGCTGTTTTTCCTTTTCTCCTAGATTTCCTCTATAGCCCACTCTATCTGCTTTCCATCACACCATTTTCCTCTGAAACATTAGGACAAATTTAAAGGATCTCTGGTTGATCTCTGTTCTCTTCTTCCACCTTTAATGACAATTATCCTTCTTCCACATACTTCTCAATACTTTACCAATTATTGTATCTTTCTCTCCTAAATGACAATTATCCTTCTTCCACATACTTCTCAATACTTTACCAATTATTGTATCTTTCTCTCCTTATATACCTACACTAACTCAGTTATACATTTCACAATTAATAACTCCTCTCTGGAATTATACTCCAGACTGTATTAATAAATCTCTTTCAAACACATCCTATTCCATCTCTCCTACATATCCTCCCCTCTTCACCCCCCCCCTTGACTTAGCTGTAACATGGATACTCTTCCTTCACCTAAACCTAAGTCTGAAATATTTCAGCTCACATACTCACTTTGTACTACACTACACTCTCCACTAACACAAATCACCTTAAACTTGCACACACTCTTGTGTTCAGTAAAATGCCCTCCCTATGCACGGCATTTTATCCTACTATGTCATCTCACAAACTACAAAGTAGCTATTATCCCTAAACACTATCCCCACCTTTAAGCTAGTCTACATACACTGCTGTCTGACTTTCCATTGTGCAAATTACTTCAAATGTATTTAACATTTCTCCTCATTTTTAATTCAAACATGCAACACTCAACTCATCATTTTACCAAAAACATATCCTTAATAAATGTTTGCAGGGCTATCTATACTGTGAAAACAATGGTCTGAATGGAGTGATGATAAATCAAGCAAAGGAAAGTAGTATTGATAGAACTGAATCCATCCTCAAGACTTGGTGAATACCTTCATGAGGTGGGCCCTGTTTTTCACAAAATCTCACCAAGACAACATGGATATATAGACTGTATTTTATATAGCATATATCATGGGCAGAAGTAGGTTAAAAATAAAAAAAGATAGCTGGGTGCGCAAGATCAAGGATAAAAAAATTGCCAGTCTTGGTAGGTACACTCGTGCCAGAAATGGGAAAAAAATGGCAGTGTAAAATCCTCAAGACATGGAAACATTCCTATAATAGGGCTAGGCCAGGCCCAGGGGGATGTTGGTTCCTCTGTTATAAAAGGAAGTAATATTTCACAAAAATCACAAAAAATGATAGGCCAAAAAAAGACCCATAAAGAAAATAGAGTGGACTATTGAGGATAAGAAAGAAATTATGGATTGTTACTATTAGGCAAGAAGCTCAGAATTTATAGACAGGAGATATACAAAAAGATTAAGAGAAAAATTAGAGGAAAGAAAAACATTTGCACATGGAAAACTGTCAAAAGCTTCTAATAAAAATGTGCATTCATTAGTACAACAGATTTGGAAGTTATGCCTGACACCTTTATGAAAAAATTACATAGACCAAAAAACCTTGGGATGCTTGGAAAAAGCGCTACTGAGGAAGTGCGAAAATATAAAGAAATATGGAAATGGAAAAGAAAGAGAACTCTGATATGTTGCAATATTTATACAAAGTAAAAAGCCAAATTAATCAAAACAAAAAATCAGCCCAAGGATATTCGAAGAGAAATACAGGAGAAGGCAACCAGATATGGAAAATTTCCCAGTACAAAAAATAAGATCACAAAGAGGGAATACAGAACAGTAGAGTAGTAAAGTAGAAGTCAAAAATAGAAATTAAAGTTATGGAATACTGGTGAAGTGAAGGATTTAGTGTAGAAAGTCTAACACAGGTTATATCACAGCATGATGGGACAATGTGTGCCCCAAGTAAGGAGAAACAGGAGGAGCAGGAGACATCTGAAGAAGAAATATGGACATGGGAAAGAGAAAGAGATTTAATGCAATAGCACAATATTTATGCAAAGGAGAAAGCAAAACTAATCAATGCAAAAACAGCAGCATCAAAGATATTTGAAGAGAAATACAGACAAAGGCATTTGAATATGGAAAATTTTACAATACAAAAAACAAGAAAACAAAGAGGAAAAGTAAAAAAAGAGGATTAGTAATGAAGAAGTTAAAGAAACACAAACTGAAGTTATGGATATCCTGAGAAGTGAAGGATTTAGTGTAGAAAATTTAACTTTCATAACATCTAGCAGGCTAGAGCAATGGATCCCCAAACTAAGGAGAACCCAGTGGAGTGGGAAACATCTGATCAGTTGCCATACAAGGGTGCTTTGGGGACTTCTATAGTAAA
The DNA here is from genome assembly GCF_019279795.1 of Protopterus annectens. Classification (NCBI taxonomy): domain Eukaryota; kingdom Metazoa; phylum Chordata; order Ceratodontiformes; family Protopteridae; genus Protopterus; species Protopterus annectens. The sequence goes on from NC_056731.1 coordinate 383,719,514, forward strand.
TCACTATAAAAGTTCACTTGGAATTACACAGCAAGGGAAGTAACAAGAAACTGTGGCAAGCCTGACACAGTCAATGTTGTGGAGTGATAGGCCAGTGAGTTTCTATATGAAAGAGCAACAGATGACAAAGGATGAAACTGCAACTGAAGAGAATGTGGCATAGGAAGATGCTGTGGAACTTTCTATACAATGTCTGCAGGAAATGGAAAACAAAGAATGTGCCCTCAGTTTAGAATAAAATGCTCTAAGAGAAGAGTTGCTTGATTTAGTAGAGATGGACAGACATCAAGATCAATGTAAGAAATAGACTACAGAAAGTCAATAAAACCCAGAAAGTTAGAAGTTTGATAAAACAAATGAACACAGTAATTAGGAGTGTTTATAGAGATCTGTGTGATTTAACAGAAGTAAACAGGATATATTACTGTGCAGCTAAATTAATAACAGATAGAGTCTTACCACAAAAACACAGGGCAGTAAGGGAAAGGAAGGGGGGAAATTGAATACTATCATGAAAGTGTGAAATAGAGAAAACTATAAAGCAATTAAGACAAGAAGTGTAACTGTTAGAAGACTATAGAAGAGGGAAAAGAGCAACATAAATACTCAGAAAGATAGGCGTGATAAAAGCAATGTACAGTATTATAACGGCTCAGGTTCTATCTTGCACTATTGCAAATAATAAACTAAAAATCTCAGCATAGGCAAAAAAACTTAGAAGATACACAGATAAATATAAAGGAAAAGTACAAAATAAGCAATTTATTGATGACACAAAAAAAGTGTCATAGTTAATTGGGAGACAAGGCAAAAAGAATTTCAATATCACCAAAAAAAGAAGAAATAGATACATTTTGGAGAAGTATCTATGAAGATACTGTGGAACATAACAAAGATGCTAAATGGATAGAAGAAGTAAAAGAAAGAATAAGAAGTTCAAAGGTACAGGATATGAAATGGGATGAAGTAACAGCCAGAGAGAATGAAACAAAGTTAAGAAAAGTTCCTAATTGGAAAAAAACCCAGGCCCAGGTGCAGTACCTAATTTCTGGATAAAATTATTAACATCTTTACATGAAGATTTAGCCATGAGTAAGAATTATTTGTGTGAAAACCCAGAACAGACACCAACCTGGTTATCAACAGGAAAAAAAAATGCTACTATCTAAGAGCGAACCTACAAGCTATCCTAAAAACTATAAACCAATAACTTGCCTTCCGACAATGTATAAACTATGCACAGGAATTGATGCTGAGAGAGTTTATAGTCATTTAGAAGAAAACTCAATCATGGCAACAGAACAAAAATGTAGCAAAAGAAAGTCATATGGAACAAAGGATCAGTTGTTGTTAAATAAAGTCATAATCAAAAACTGTAAGAAGGGGAAGAATCTAATTGTGGCATGGATAGATAATAAAACAACATTTGACAGTATCCCACATTCATAGATAAAAGAGTGCTTGAAAATGTATAAGATACACCCTACACTCATCGATTACATTACAGCAGCCATGAAAAAGTGGCAAACCACTTTGCAGTTAAGCCATGATAAAGGACAATTTATTATTCCAGTGATAAAAATTCAAAAGGAGATGTTCCAGTGTGACTCTTTGTCACCACTGCTCTTCTGTCTTGCCCTTAACCCAATGAGCTGTCTACTTCACAGAATAGGTCATGGCTACAATTTGACTCCCAGAAAACAACAAAGTGCAAAGACGCCTCATCTTTTTTTTGTAGATGATTTAAAACTGTATACAGTTTTAAATCATCTAGTTCATCAGATGAACTGAAAGCACAACTGCAAGTGGTGAAAACTTTTTCAGATAATATAAGAATGTTATTTGGACTTGACAGATGTGCAAAAGCAACCTTTAAAGCAGGAAAGCTGCAGCACCAAGAAAACATCAGTTTAGGACAGGAATGTGATGTAAAAGAACTTGAGCAAGAGGGAGTGTATAAATATTTGGGAATTGATAAAGGATCAACAATAAAACATGAACAAATGTGAATAAAACTTAGTAAAAAATATTTTAGAAGACTAAAACTAATATTGAAAACAGCATTGACATCTAAGAACACAGTCCAAGCTAAAAGACAAGTTGCTCTTTTTGTCCTATGTTACAGTTTTGTAGTGACTGACTGGCTCCAAAAGGTGTTTGATAAGTTGGACAGGAAAACAAGAAGGTTGCTTCACGCTCATCAAATGATGTATAAAAATCACTGTAAACCAAGACTATATATTCCCTATCCTGAAGGAGATATGGGCTAATTCAAAATTGATTATATGTGTAGATCTGTAATTATGGGACTGCATACATATCTGCTGACCTCACAAGACCCAAATGTAATGAAAGTTTTGAAACATGAGCAGAATATGTCTAAGATGGCTTCCCTGCTTAGTTTAGCAGAAACATTTCATTGTCAAGCGGGATTGGAAATCAAACCAGAAGTAGATAAAAATCAGGTAGCAACTGAATGTGCAAAAAAAGAAATATTATAAGGTGAAGGATCAGATAAGAAGGCAAGAAATGTGGAAAATGAATAAATACAGTTGAAAGTATAGAAAACTCTTGGAACAACCTCATGTTGATCAGGATCGAATACAGGAATGATTAAGGAAGGTGAATTTAAACCAAAAGACGAAAGGTTAATATTGGTGGTCCAAGATAGTGAATGACATATACATTGGTTTACAAATTCCATTGAACATGTGGGAGAAACAGACACATGTAGGTTTTGTAAACTAGAATTGGAAACAGTTGCACATCTTGTTGGTGGTTGTGATATACTAATGGCAGAAGGACTGTATACTGAAAGGCATAAAAATGTGGCAAGACTGTTGAATTTGGGATTGTGCAAATATTATAATACTGAAGCAGCTTAAAAACACTGGAAACATGAGCCACAATGCATTATGGAAAATAATGAAGTTTATGTCACATAGCATCACCTATTACTAATAGTTCAAAAATAGATGTGAGAAAAAAGATATAGTAGTAGTCCAGGAAAAGAAGACAAAAGTAGCATCGATTATTGTAATTGCTACACCCAATGATTACAGTGCCTTACATACAGAGAGACACAAAGACATAAAATACCAGAATTTGCAGGCAGAAATAAAGGCAATGTGGAAGAGGAATACCCAGATGGTTCCAGTAGTAGTAGGAGCAACCAGTCGTATAAAAAAAATTTACAGTTGTACTTAGATACACTACCTATACATGTAACTTTGTACAAATTGCAGGAGTCATTACTGGGCACATTGTGGGTGCTGCAAAGTGCACTTCTGGTTAACATCAAAGATTGAAATAATACTAATTTCATGAATTTTAATCATACATTGATTTAGGAATGGAGTCCATTCCCATCATGGTATTAGGAACCAAAAAGATTTGAAGAAATTAAAAAGGTGAATACATCATACAGTATGGTGATGTCAATCCTAATCCTGATCCAGTCTCTTCACACATCCCTTCTACTCCCTATCGTCAATGCTTACTTCACTTTCTTGTAAACAATTAAATAACCTCACCCAAATTTGATACTGCAAAGCTACCAAAACAACTCTCTGTATAATTCTTACATATATATTGCCCAGGTAATAATATTCCAGTTCTGGAAGATATCCTACATTGGATATCTAATTATATCTAGAATGAAACTATTATTTTATTGATGTCAGCATTGACTGGCAAAACCTTAAATAAAACTGCCCCACTCCTAATCTTAATTTACATGGCTTTATACTACTTATTACTTCCCGCACACTCAACAAGGCTGGAAATAGTGACCACAGTTAGGACTATCCTGGTCTCTGATCCTAGCAAATGCAATTCATCAGTTATCCTCCCTCAGTGTTGGTCATCCTACATATAGTCACGGACATATCTCCCAGCACTCCAAAAACACCTTTACAGGGAGACCCATGGCTTTTCACAGATTAACAGCAATATGTTCACATACACACTAAAATCCTCAAACTGGCCTAATCTCAAAACCCTACCACTAAACAATGCCATGCAAACATTCCTTCAATACCTTATTTTTATATACTCTAAATGAGCTTGCCCCCATGAGAAGGAAGAAAGTAAAGTCCAACCATCCCTCTGGCCTTCCAGTCACAGTAAAAGTCTGACTAATAGCAGAGATAAGTATGAAAAGAATGTCAGCAAGACAAATCTTCTCAAAACCTAAAACACTGCAAGCAACTCTGCAACCTACACAAAAAGACAGCTCTATGATAATAACATATAATACTACTCTGATCCTCTAAAGACTCAATGATATAATTCTAGAGCATTCAGGTCCTCCATTATAATGATCATACACTCTGGCATATGCAGTGCCTCTAAACCATGCACTAACCTCTCCCTCTTAGAAACAGCTATTAAATTCAATGGATTAAAATCAAAATGTCACACCTTCAACATGCGAATGTGTAATCCTGAAAGCTAGTTTTCAAAATTTTAAATTTGTGAAAAAAAATATTAAAGTCACAACAGCGAATGCACACTAGCACTTTCTGTTGTGGATTCAACATTTTGAATGCAGATCGCACTATAGTGGGATTTGGGAAATAAACCCTTTCCCTCACTTTAGTGTGATCTCAGAGTTTCTATATATAAGTAGCAGGGGGTGTGGGGGGAGCAAAACATGTATTGCATGGCACCAGATGTCGAGGTAAGTTTAAAAAATGTCAAGAATTCAATTTCAAATTGTTGACATTTTTTTCATTCGTCATTTTAGTCGGTCACTATAGTAACTTTTGACAATGTTTGTCAAGTACATAAGTACTCGTTAAAAACATTTTCGAAAATATGATAGTAAACCAAATTCAGCTACTAATTCATAAATAGTATAGCTGCCCTTAGGAAAACTCCACTCAAGTTTCCTCAGGATCAGTATTGTCTTCCAAATTAAACAGCCCCCTTTTCACACTAAAACCAGTCTCTACCTCATATATTAAACATCTACTATACAAACTTAAGCCATCCTCACCCTCTGCAGACAATTCTCTCCCAGTTTGCCTTAAGTTAGCCAGTAGCTACTGACTGTATGGTTTACATTGTGTCATTTCTTACCAATATATCATAAATAAGTTCCCTCCCTCTAGAAGACATTTCATATAACTCCCATTCACAATGGTGGCAATTCCAACAAAATCTCTAATTTTAGACCCATTGCAATTCTGTCCTCTATATGGGTCTGCTTCAAAACATTGAAATCTCATAACACTGAAATTTAAAACACTGAGACCATAACATCAAAAACCCAAAACAACAAACACTGAAAGTGTGAATCATAACATTGAAAACTACAACGTACATGTAAATAATATCCCCTCCACCTATAACAACACCAAACTAAGAAACACACTTTTTACTACATTTCTACAGGGGGGCAAGCCCCTGCCCCCCCATGTGGGGGTTCTGCTCCACACATCCCCTGGAAATTTAATATACCAAATCCAAGATCGAACTACGGTGGAAAAAAGTAAATTTCCTAACCCCACTGTGACATGATCAGCATACAGAATGTAAACATATGGATGTGTTGCTTTTATGGAAGTTAAGTTAGTGTTCTGAGAAGTGTTGGCAGAAGTGAGTAGGGGAGAAAGTGTTTATTTTGCCAGTCAGTACGTGTTTTTAGGCCATACAGATAAGTGATTTAGACATTATGTTTACATTCTGTATGGTGATCACGATACAGTTAGGTTAAGAAATTAACTGTTTTCCACCATAGTGTGATCTTGGAGTTAGTATATTTAATTTACAGGGGGCAGAGCCCCCCACATGGGGGGTGCAGGGGGGCATATCCTCCTGCAGAAACTTAGTAAAAAGTGTGTTTCTTGCTTTGGTGTTGTTATAGGTGGAGGGATGTTATTTGCATTTGCATTGTAGTTTTCAGTCTTACGATGCAAAGTTTCAGTGTACTGAGTTTTCGTTGTTTTGGGTTTTCAGTGTCTTGGGTTTTTGATGTTATGGTCTCAATGTTTTGAATTTCAATATTATGAGATTTCAGTGTTTTGAAGTAGACCCCTCTCTCTCTCCCTTTCTCCTGTGTGTGTGTGTGTGTGTGTGTGTGTGTGTGTGTGTGTGTGTGTGTGTGTGTGTGTATATATATATATATATATATATATATTTGCAGTTGGTTTACCAGGATAGTCCACTGGGCCAAATTAACCCATTTTCAATGGAGTCCTGGGGAGAAAAGCTCCAGATAAGGTTACAGTAAGATTTACATCCATATTACAATAATTACAATAATTCTACAATTAGAGCATACAATATGTGGTAGACAGAGTACTGTTAACATTTCAGTTAGAGCAAATACTTTTAGGAAGAACAATCTGGTGGTAAACATTTCAGATGATACAGGCTAGAAAAGGTAAGCATTTCAATTTAGAAAAGTAAGAAGCAATTGCAACAGAGCAGACAATGTAGTGTACAATTAATTTTTTTTTTTAGGAGAGGAAAGGCTCAGTGGAGTGGAGGAGAGATAGTCAGTATGGATCATGAAGGATGGGAGCAAGAGCATTCCCACTGGGAAAGTAGATGAGAGTGAAGTGATTTTTTTGAATGTAAGGTGGTTGAAAGTGGTGCGAATGGTAGGAGGTAGGGAGTTCCAGAGTTGTGCTAAGCTAAAGGTTAGGAGATTTTTACCAGGGGCATGATTTGGTTTATACAATTTGATTAGATTTTGGTTGTTAGATCTAAGTACCCTGCTGGGAAGGTGAAATTTGAATGCAGAAGAAAGAGATGGACAGAGGTCAGGTTTGAAAATGAGCTTATGAGCAAGAGTAAGTTGAGAATAGATAAGTTGGTTAGGAAGTTCAAGCCATTTTAATTTATGGAGTGAAGAGCAATAGTGGGTAGAAGATTTATGGCTGGTAGCGAATTTAGCAATTTTATTGTAACAGGTGGAAAGTTGTGTTTTAAGGGAAGATTGGATGTTGATTAGGAGTGGGGCTCCATATAGAAGAGAGGGGATGAGAAATGAGGTAGAGAGAGTGATTTTAGTGGAGGGTGTAAGGTAGTGATTGTGTCAGTATAGCATGCCTAGTTTTTGATGTGTTTTTTTTATGTTGAGTTGAATGTGAGAGTTGAATTTGAGGTGACTGTCTATTTGAACACCAAGTAATTTAGCATTGGACACCAATTTCAGGGATGTGTTATTGTGGCTGGTAATTAATAGAGAGTTAGTATTGATAGAGATGTGTTTAGAGGGGGTAAATACCATTAGTTTGGTTTTAGAGGCATTAAGAGCAAGGTGGTTATCTTTCATCCAGAGTTCAGTGGTAGAGAAGGCATCTTGTGTAAGCTTTTGTAATGCTGGGAAGGATGTAGCAGTGCAGATGATAGTTGAATCATCTGCGTATTGGATAATGCTGGAGAATGGGATAGAGTTGTGGAAGTCATTAATGAATATGTTAAATAGCAGAGGACCCAGTATGGAGCCCTGGGGAACTCCAGTTGGGGTGATTAGAAAAGAGGATGTGGCCTTTTTCCATTTTACTGCTTGATATCTATTAGATAAGTAGCTAGAGAACCAGGACAGTGAGGAAGGAGATAAGTTGAGTTGAGAGAGTTTGGTTAGAAGGAGCTTGTGAGAGATAGTGTGAGATATATATATATATATATATATATATATATATATATATATATATATATATATATATATATATATATATATATATAAACTATTAGAAAATGTATACATAAACAACTTCTCCATCATCTTGCTTAACCTACATAACCTGGTTTTCAACCAGTTCATAGTGCAAAAACTGCTTTAGTATCTCTTGTACTCATCATCAACAAAAAACAGAATCAATGACACATTTGTGTTGTCTGTCTTTTTAGACTTATCCAAAGCTTTTGATAGTCTCCCACAACATAATCATGTCTCCCTTGGCCTGTCTATCATTACAGTGAAATGGTCACAGAGATATCAGTCAGTAAAATGGCTCTCAGTGACTTCCCTTTATCGTCCAATAAATACTGGTGTCCCACAAGACTCCAACCATGGTCTCCTCCTTTTAACATTTTCATAAACAATCTTTACACATCTTCACAACAAGCATAATTTATTCAACATACTGATGATCTTACTATAGTCTGATCCTCTGACAGCCTGTCGCACAAGCTATCACCAAGATGCCTTTAACTTATTGGAAAGCTGTTTCTCTGACAATCAACTTTGGCTGGATTTCAACCACCACAAAAAAATACTTTTTTCCCTAAATTTCATACCCACAAAAAATACAAAATCTCCTCTCAAACAATACTGACATTAAAGTTGTTTCTCATACGAAACTTCTAGGTATAACAATAGATGATAATCTAAACACTGATCTTTTGATATAAAACTGTATCAACAACCTCACAAAAACTATGTATGCTTTATAGAGCTAAGAATTATTTTACAAACCCAGCTAAAACAAATATAGCCAATATATATGTTTACATTCTCTCCTTTATCACTCTCTAATCACACCCATCATATCCATCACTGCTCTGTGCTTAAATCACTAAATTTGTTGAATTACACCATCACCTAGCATCCATGAGCTACTACTAGCTCTCAAAATAATATATAACCCTTCTTCCTGCCCAGCTATCAGCAGCATCCTCCAGCACTATCTTCTTAATAAACCCCTTCACTCAGCTCATAAACAACTGCTTGAAATTTATAAACCAAAGAAATCTATAGGACACAGCTCATATTTCAACTGAGTGGCTAAATTTTGGAACTCCATCCCAATCACTATTAGGTCATTATCTTAACATTCATTCCTTTAAGCCTTTACTAAAAGAATCCCTTCATAACTCTTGGTTCTGTTCCTCTATCATGTCTGTCTATTAACAAAAGATCTAATTTTTTCCACTTGCTCTCATATTCTTTATGCTAATTCCCTTGTTTAATCTGTCTCAAAGCAATGTTTCTGATTCCCCTTTTGGCCTGTATTGGCCTGCAAATGTCTTCTAATTCACTGCACTAATGATTATCATGCTCAACTCAATATTTCTTCTCTTGTGTGACTCTGCAGAGGGTAAAACTTTAACATCAGCCTCTTCTGCCACCAATATTACCATTTGTTTTATTTTATTTTCATACCCGTTTTGCGTTTATCTTGTATATTTTTACCTTTTTCATACTTACTTACTTATCTCAACTTTTGTTGTGAATGACATTGATCTACTATTCACCCTGGGCCTTAGCTGAAAATGGATCATTGTCTTTCAGACTTTTCTAGTAAACATGTCAATAAGTAAAATAAATAAATAATTTAATTTATTAAAAGTGATAGCATATCTCAAAGTCCTAAGAGCACTACTTTACCCTGTCTTACCTCCCTTCATACTTTTAATCACTACCAATACCTCTCTTAACCGAGCCTGACCATGCAACCTTTCAACTGCCCCCTCTTCCAAAACTCACCTTCCCAATCATTATAAAAATGAATACAACTGAATTTATCTCTACAAATTACTGCAAAGCTCCAAAAGATCCCAACAGCCTGACTTCAAAACAACCTTTCCCACCACTACATTTATCTTTCTAATTCATGCCAACATTTTCTAATCTTCATCTTCCATAATAAAAGTTTGGTTTATCAGTCTACTTTGTCTGTTATTTTATTTCTTTCCTATCTACCCCTGTCTATTATTTTATTTCTTTCCTACCTCTGTTTCATTCTAGGTTTCCTGAAAAAAACTTAAATATTTTCAAATACTGTATTTTCTTTGTTCTATACCTTGCTTTCACTTGATATCAACAATCACCTATATTTTTTCAGTCTTTCCACCTGCCCTAATGTGATCCTGTCATTTCTACATTTTACCCCTTTACTCCATTATCCAATAACATCAAATAACTTTAATTTCATCTCATTCCTTAAACCCTCTTCTCTCATTCCATTTCTATTGTCCTTCACAGCTTGCTGAAACATTTATTTTCAACCATTATATACTGTCTCTTTCCATTTACTATGAAACCAACACCATTTTTTATTATCCAACATATTATCCAATATACCCATCTATAAACCCAAGACTTCTGTCTCTTTTAAAAATCCTTTATGTAGTCCAACACAAGACAACAATCATGTGATCAAAGTTATTCCACTCCATTAGCTGAGTGTACGTAGTTCTACCAAAACTTACCAATCTGACTTGCTTGATAACACCCATCTGACAAAAAAGTAAATTTGGTTTCTATCTCTTACCCTCCCTCCAAATGACCACCAACTGTAATTCCACCATTCCCTTCTGAAATACCTATTGACACCCATAAGAAGCTCCATATCTAAGAAAGTTACTATATGATGAAACACACAGAGCTATAAACAAAACAGTTTAAATTACTCAGACAAGTAGGTACAGATATACCAGATGTATAATGGTGTGGTATGAATAAGGCATTTGTGTTGCAAGTAGATACCAGTCAAAATGATATATTACCTATGATTTTAACAAAATAATAGATCAATTATTCATGGGTCAAAATCACTTATATAAGCATACCAGAGATTTATGCAGCTAATAAAGGAACTGTTAACTGCATTTTATCACTGTGAGAAATTCCACAAATATGCCTGGTAAAACTGTCCTGGTGCAATGGAAGGCAAAACCTTGAAAAGCCATTTCCAAAAGTTTTTGGAAAAAGCACTTAATCTCCACAACAGTGATCTGAAAGTGTAATATTGGCAAGACAAAGAGCTATACTTGGAAGACATGTCAAGTACAGCATGTTTACCAGAGAAGCATGAAAACTTGATAGAAGAAACATATATTTTGGGTAATGCAGTTACTGATGACAAATGGAAAGGTAAGAGAATTTTCAGAGATATACTGACATTGAATGAGAAATACAGTTAATAAAAGATGTCATAATGACAGGCTTGCCTTAGAAAGATGATTCATAATAAAAGATCAGTTTTACTTTTCTTTAAAGGAAGAAGCAAACTGCATCTAAAAGTTACTGTTACAAGCTGAACAAAGATCATATTTCCTAACCAACCAAGTAGACAGATGCTCAAGAATTTACACAAATTAGATCTGAGAATAGTTAAGTGCATAGAAAGAAAAAGAGCTAATATATATTAACTAGTAATGTTGGGTCAGACAGAATAAAAAGGAGAGAGCTGCACCATTCATAGCTTACACCAAAACAACAAACCAGAAGATATGATATTATATGATATGTTTCGTGGCTGCCCTGGTATTAAAGATCATATTTGTCCTTTGAGCAAATGGGGTTCTGATTTTTTCTAAATAATAATAAAAAAAAAATTTATCTGATACATGTAGATTATCATTTCAAGTTTAATGAGATACACTGACAGATGTAATAAGTGCACTCATGACAAGTGCATTAGAGTCCATATTCTCATTATGGTAGACAGATGATAATTGCCAATGGTATGCAATATAATATTCAGGAATTCAAGCACTCCGTATATGAGTAATGACTGAATGATGTGCATTCCACACCATCTGTAGTCAAAGGGACAAGTGACGGCACTATATAAACAGTAAATAATGTTCTGAGTCTTTCTGAAAGAGCTGCAGCAAAATTTATGTGACTTACCAGCTCAAGTTTTAAAATACAGAAGTGCTCCCTTGCAAGAATTCAGTCTGCCACCAGCTCAACTGCTGTCGGACTTCAGCTATCCTGCTGATGCCAGAAAATCACTACTAATATTGGAAAGAAATCATAGAAACAGAAATACTATCATGATGGTAACAGCAGATTTACAAACTGGAGGCAAAGTAAAGCCATGTGAAACTTCACAGCCTGAAGTTAAAGTGATCAGTCAAGCAGTAAAAACAATATTCTGCATTGTTGTACCACATCCAAGAGCCAGTGACACCTCTTCCAGATAAATATCAGTTTAATTCCACAGCGAATTTTACAATAAAAGCACAATGAATAGTTTCACTAGTAAATCTCTCGATAAGGCTATATGAATTGTGATGGTCAGGATTTGCTGAGATAACATTATCAAGAAACAAAATGTAGCAAAATAAGAACATTCCTAAAAGGAAATCAAATGTCCAAAGAAAACAACCTTATCAAATACTCTAGGTCTAACAGACTACTGAGGACAGCAAGCAGATATGTAGATATTTCTATAGTGATAGTAAGGACTGAAATGCTGCATGTATTAAAATGTCTTTGGAAGGAGTATACAATACTGTTTAATGTAAAAAGCTCATGAGGTGTTGAGTGTAGGGTTAAGGTTAATTTAAATTTGTCAGTATAACATAATACATGCTTCCTTATAGAATATATGTCTGTCTGTCAAACTACATATCTGCATATCTATCTACCTGTCTGTTTAAAACTAGGAATCAACCTATATACATCGTGTCACTTTAAAAGCTGTTGATGTTTCGTTACAGGACGCTGGATGTCATGTGGTATAGATTCCTTCTAGGAGGAAGTGCATAAATACCTCATGGAGTATGGAGCAGTTCCACAGTGTCTGTGCTATATAAAACTTATTGTATGTCTTAAGTATTGTGAAGTGTTGTATGGTCTTTGTTTGTACCTAAAACTCTATTACTATACTATTGTGTTATTTATTTTGCACAGTGACTATTTATTTACTTATCATATAACAAGGTCATGCTAACAAAGGGACCTGGTGGTCCAGTTCACTTACCTGTAAAATAAATAAAATAAATACTAAAGAAAATTATCAAAATGTTGCACAGTTGCATTTTCACTTTAAAACATGGCATGCTAAACTTAAAAATAGGAACATATCAGTTTGTTTTGACACACATGATATTTTATGCAGTGTTCTGTAAATAATGTCTCACCACCTTTTTGCAGAATTGTTAATCTTTAAATGTTTCCTGTTGGTATTGTCATGGCATATTAAAATATGTTTCCGAGGTAGAGCTCTATTTGATTAACAGGTGTCACAGTATCATTAGCATCACTCACTTGATTTAAGTCAAAATATCGTTGGCCATATTAACACAATTCAAAATTTGTAAAAAGAGATATTTTTAAGGACAATTAAAAAAGGCTAAAGAGCTTATTTAATCTATGCATTTCTGAAGTGGAAAATACAAATTCTTGAATTCATAATGTGGAATATTATTTTCATATTCCTATATACAGAAAGGAGATCATTAAGAACAAAATTAGAGAGAATTACAATAAAAAATTAATAAATCATGCCCAGAGTAGAGTAGGGTTATATTCCTAATACTTTATTCTCAGTTATTGTGTGCTTTGAATTTTGTCTGGTAGTAGCTGCTTCCTGCAAATAATCTGTCTGTGAAATAGTTTATATAATTCCAATAGCAAAAAGAGACAAATGGGAATTCACAGAATACAAAATGAGCTTTTTGATGTTTTCATGTCAAACAGTTTATTTCCATGGTACAAATTAAAAGTGGCAGATCTTAAGCTGTTTAGAAATACACAAAGTTCAGCTTTACTGACCATATACAGATATTGCTCTAGATAAAGAACTGTATTTTTGTTTTCAGTCTATAAAATGTAAAGCAACCTGTTCAGGTAAATCAGCTTTGGTTTCAAAGTTAGAGCAGTAAGGAACTTCAGAACATTTCTTCTTAATGTTAAGTCCCACCCTGTGTGGTATTTTAGTATGTCTTTAGCAATGCAACCAGGCTTCTCTGCTTACTGCTTCTCAGTGGTCTAGATGCTGTGGAAAAGTAATAGACTTCTTTACAGTGCTTCACAAGTAAGTAACCCTGGTGACCCATTCAAAGATCATAGCAAAACAAATCATCAGTATTATCTTTTGCAAATAAATGCTGCAAATGAACCGTGTCACAGGTAGTCCCCAGCTATGAAGAAGCAAATTCACACGACAATAACAACGAAAACGAGATTATTACAAAGTTTTTGTTTCCAACACATTTGCACTTTGACATGTTGTCAGATGTTTTACTTTTCTTGTGATGATTTTGTGTTTAGAATCAGGTACAAGCAGAGTTTTGAGGTAAAACATTAATGAACAGCTTTTTTTTGATTTTCTTTGTATAACAGTTTAATATTGCGAGATTGTCAGCAACATTTAACCATCTAGATAATGTGCATATACCTACGTACATTGAGCTTTGGTCCAGCATTGAGAAAGTGAGCAAAGGCATATTAAATATAAATATATATTTTTGGTTATAGCTAAGAGTTTTTGTTAAGCCTCTACTTGTCACTTCACATCCCCCATCAGTAATCATTCTGATCTCACTTAATATTCATGAACACAAATAATATTTTAAAAATGTAAATTTCTTTTACAGTGCTTGAGACAGAGATGGCATTTTCTCCCATATGCAGAATATGAATTGGTATGGGTGAAATGTCCTTAATATCTCAACAGGGTATTCTTGGGGGGTTAAGAACCATATGTATTGCAATTAAATAAAATAAAACATACCTTTGAAATGTAAAAGATTAGTCAAAACAGAGAATAGCTATTTAAAACATATTTTCAATAACAGCCATTATATGATATAATACCTGTGCAGTCAGGAAACAGATCTATTCTATTATTTTATGCTCAAAGACATGTCTTCCATCAGCAAATTCATAACAACTTGCATAAATGGTCACTTGAAAGTGAAGTAAAAGCAACATTAAAGTACTACAGAAATTTAAAGTGTACATTTCAGTAAAATGAACTATCAGAAAATGGTTGATTTTCTTTTGGCATACAGACAATTCAAGTTGATATATAATTACCTCCATATTCAGAGAGGTATAAATAAATCTCTCTGCTGGGCACACTAGGCCATTTTTAGACAGTTGTATAATTTTTCAGTGTTGTAAGCTTCTCATTCTCTGATTAGAAACAGCAAGACTCTAATAATTTATTACTACAATAACTCCATTCCATGTTTATTTTTTACTGGAAACAGCACACCATCCTAAACATTTTATTATTAAATTTCAGGCTATGACATTTAGCAAAACTGCATTAATAGTCTGTCAATATTCAGACTTCATTCTATAAGAAAAAATCCGATCATACAAAAATATTATTATGCAATAGATTATGTTTTTTCAGCTCCTTGGTAATTAATACAATATGCTAAATAGCTTGACAGAGATTAACTGATTTTGTAACAGAAAAAAAAGTTGCAGTTCTGGCTGTAGAAGTATTAAAGTCCATCATGGACACTAACCAGCCATTTCACAATGATTTTGACCTACCTGTGTACCTCAAAACATCTGACCTTTAATGATATAGCCCCTGGTTTTGTTTTCTCATAATTTGTTTAACTTGTAGGAGTCTTAGTTGTACTTTGAAATTCAGAGCAGTGGTAATGTCCATGGACTCAGATAATGGTTTATTATGCATTTAACAGCCTAGGTATGGACTGATAAGTTTTAATCAATGTACCTTCCCTTCCTTTGTTTTCTAGTTTTACAGCATTCCTCAGTTATATATGCCACTCAGCTGATGTACATTCTGAAGTAATTGCAGGCTCAATTTCCTGTCTGTTCCATCCTCATGCCTGTCTGCTAGTTTACATGTTCTTGCTCCAGGAGATTTTAGATATGTCATCTCATCATAAAAAGTGACACTGACTTAACTCAATGCTCAAGAAGGCTAAACAAACACAGGTAGGCTGACAGAAACCAATGGAAATCAATATGATAAGTTTTCAAGACAGTCGCTGGCACTATTTCCTTAATACTTTTTCCAAGGATATGTAGGCATACAGAGATGTTTATCACATGATTCAATGACTGCCACTGTGTCAGTGTCTCCTGTAACACCTGTGTATATTGGATGGCTGATCCCTTTGTCTCTACCAGTAGTAACCCTACACATGTTCTAAGTCACTACACATCTTCTTTTGAAGGAACGAAAGACATTTTAGGGATGACCAGCACTCACTCCAGAGTTAGACAGAATTTTGCCTTGTAGCCCAAACCATTGTAAGGAAAACTCTGTTTCCTATAACAGCAGGCTGCAGCTACCATGTTCATCATACCATTTGCAGATCATTCATTAAATGATGGCAAGTTCAGGAAGAAAGGGGTGCCAAGGAAAACCAGGTGCATCCCACACAGTTACAGTCCTCCAGTCCTCCAGGCTTCAGCCAAGGTCTGTGATATTTATCTATCTATATATATATATATATATATATATATATATATATATATATATATATATAGACGTATATATAAAAAGACTTTCGGCTTTTCCCGGTTAGGGGTCGCCACAGCGGAACTCCGGTCCGCTCATGATTGGCAGTGGATTTTTACGGTGCTGAGTTGCCAGCCTGATGCCCAACCTTCAAAGAAGGCACACCCATTCATGCTCGCACCCACCTGCGTGTCTTTAACATCACTTGACCACGGGGAGGACATGCAGACTCCACACAGAAGGCGCTCCAGCCGAGAATCGAATGGGAAAACCTCTTGCTGTAAGGTGACAGCACTAACCGCTGCACCACCATGGCTTGTATAGACAAATATATATATATATATATATATATATATATATATATATATATATATATATATATTGATAGCTATATTGATAGATAGAGATAGACACACACACACACACACACACACACACACACACACACACACACATACTTAACAAGCTCGAAGTTTCAATAATCTCAAACTGTGAAATGTTCAAAACCATAACATCAAAGTTTTGAAACTTTTTTTTTTTTTTTTTTTTTTACATTTTTGCAGGGGAGCAAGCAACCCTGCACCCCCTCACCCCCCGCTAAATAAATAGACCAACTCCGAGATCACACTACAGTGAGGAAAATGTTAAATTTCCCATTCTGCACATTCAAAACATTCAAAGTTTCAAAACTTCAATCTTATGGTCTCGACCATTTACAGTTTGAAGTTTTGAAATTTTGAGCTTGTCAAGGGAATCCATATACCTGTCAATCCATGTGTGTGTGTGTGTGTGTGTGTGTGTGTATATGTGTGTGTGTGTGTGTGTGTGTGTGTGTGTGTGTGTGTATATATATATATATATATATATATATATATATATATATATATATACATATATATATATATATATATATATATATATATATATATATATATATATATATATCTTTGTATGGAAGTATGACAAGGGACTGATGATCACTTTGATACAACACAGCATGAATCTGTTTTGGCAGATCAACTGATCACCAAAAACTGCTTCATAGATCCATTGCCTATGATGATAATGAAATAATGATATAATATCATAATTAGTTATAGGATTGTAGCACTCTTCTCCTATATGGAGCAGGAATGTATAGAGGTCCTACACTATCCAGAACGTTTTCAGCAAAACACAGCTCAGTGAAATACAATTTGTTAAATCCTTTTTCAGCAGCTATGCTTTGATTATTGCTAAACTCCTTTCTGATCCAGTATGAAACATTTAGCATCACGCGTTATGACAATAAATGTAGATCAGTGATGCTCATCTCATGGAAACCAGTTCCTAGAAAGGTAACAAACTTTTGTTAAGCACCACTCACCTTTGTTAACCTCCTAGTCTAATGCTAGAGCATAAAAAAGGGTCATTGGCCAAAACAGAAGAGTGGTGGGAAGCTGTTAAACACTTTATTTTGATTTTTCTTTTTTTTGACAAAGTTTACAAATGAAGTGTTTACCAGTTTCACACTG
This sequence comes from Protopterus annectens, assembly GCF_019279795.1. Classification (NCBI taxonomy): domain Eukaryota; kingdom Metazoa; phylum Chordata; order Ceratodontiformes; family Protopteridae; genus Protopterus; species Protopterus annectens. The sequence goes on from NC_056731.1 coordinate 383,737,173, forward strand.
TTGTTCTGTGCTGGTCACTCTCTATGTGTTTTTGTTCTCGAGGTGATTTGCTTGCCATCCATGTGTTGAGCACATCAGCCTGGTTATGATCTGAGACCTGATCATAAATAATCATCTAGATTAAATTCCACTCAGGTCCCCAGTTATGTATGAGCCTGTTTCAGGCTGAATCTAGATGTTACCTTGATAACTTGTACCCTATAAAGGTCACCTGTGACTATTTGAGAGACATGTTGGTAACACGGCAGTATAAGCATGCCACATGATATATCACAGCACTAGCATAATTCATCCTGCAATGACAGAATCAGAGCTCCATCAAGGGACACCATCTACTGATCCAGATACAAGGAATGCATCACACAGTCTCAAGCTCTTGGATTGTCTGCCTTGACTTAAAACTGAAATGCAGTGCAGTGCAATGCACTGCCAAGCAGGCATGCTGTGAATAGTCACAATGCTTGGACAGCAATGAAAAGTAATGAAGGCAAACTATATTTTTTTACAATGCTCAAGTCAATAACTCAGGTTTCAGAAAGGAGTTTAGCAGTCTGACCATAATACACAAAACCCCTGACCCCAAACAGCACATGCACATGTGGCATTCAGCAGCTGCAAGTAAAATTTCAGTGTCAGTAAATCTGATATTTCACTGCTTATTCGATGAGTTATTTTCCAGAATGTTTCATACTAGATCATAGGAAAACATCATAAATGAATAAATAAATAAATAAATAAACAGATGAATAAATAATAAATAAATAAATAAATACATACATACATAGTTATACACCTACATAACGATACGATACATTTTTTATCGCATCATGGAAAACATATTTGGTAAATTCCCTCAAAAGGATTAGTATAATCAGAAATTCTGAGCAAGAAAAACATGGCCTGGCCTCCAAAATCAGGCACATTTTATTGAGCTCCCCTGGCTAGGTAAAGCTTAATGATATGTGTGCCACACATCTAGATGTATGTCACATTTACTCTGCCAGGTACTCCTCTGTTTTCAGTAGCCAGCAAGTATCATACACATTCACAGTATACCTGTCCTTCTGTAGGTTGTCATCTCCTTCAGAGACAAGACACTGGAGCCCATTGTATTAAGATGGAATGTGTCATTTATAGCCTATTTGTTACCAAAGCCATTTGTCTATTTAACATTCTAACTGTAGTCTACACAGAAATTTACTTCAGATTGTACAGAGTGTGTGCTCATGAAGAAGCAACCATATAAAAAAAAAGTGCGTTTTCATGATGTTCTGTAGACCTGAATTTAATGACAATGCCCTGCTGTGGTTGCAATTGCAGTGTGGGAAGAATTAGGAAACCAAGATAGGACAACTACATTTATGACAATGCTAAAATAGTAGCATTGTCCGAATTATTGACCACACTGGTTAACAATTAGCTAAGCGAACAGATTTTTAAAGTTACTAATTTACCAGGATCCTTTCAAGAGAGCTGACCACTAGCTGAACAGACAGATTATGACGGAAGAAAGCCAAAACTGCTGTGGCTTACTGCTGACTTATGTCATACACTTAATCCAGTGGGTCACATTAGCAATTCCTTTATATCTAAGTACATCACCTATAATTAAGCCAAAATTTTTACAAGGGGAACAGTTCATGAAGAAATTAATTATTATACAGTGCCTGAATATTATTTTTGCCCACTGCTTCTGGATACATTATCAAAATGTCTATGAATACAGCAAGCATATAGCATTCTTTCTTAGAAGTATATTTTATTATCTTATACATGTAAAAGGTCATGAAAGAATGAACGATTAACCTGTTTCTGGATTTGCTGCCTGTACCTTCCATGTTGTTGACTAGAGCAGAATCACAGAACAGCTGTGTAATATAAACATGTGGGAGTGTATATGAATTACAAAAACAAAACAAATGCTTTTCAGTGTTTGTAAAAACTTATTTGCCATGGGAAATGGATATTTTTCAATTGATACTCTTCTGTTACATTACATGATCATTACAACTAAGTTGCCTGAATACTTTGGGAATCTGCATGAAAAATCTTACAAATGTTACAAATTTTATACTGTGTTCTCAAAACTCAAAGCAAATTATAACATTTCCTTCAACATTGTCTGCATGGGATGTGGGATAACACTCGGCGTAGGTGAAAATTCATGTATATGTTGTGCATTCAAAGTCAAGGTCAGGAATTTTGTAGATCACAAAACCAGAGTCAGATAAGAAATAAACCACCACTTGATTTTGATATCACCCTGATTCTTGGTGCTGTTTAGAGTGAAAGATGTCTTATTTTAACTGATAGTATGAAAGGATACACACATTTTATGTATGCTGCAAATGCCTAAGAAGTATTTGAAGAGTATCCTCAAATGGGTAAAATAGTTCATGTGTATAGGAAAAAAGTTATAATAAATTATTGAAAATTACAATTTTTTTTTTCAAAAAGTAACATAGAGAAAACCTGATTTAACACACCTGCATCTATGTCTGTCATGTAAATAAACATGACTTTTAATGCAACTAAAGCATGTTATATCATTGCTATAAATACAATATTTGCTTAATTGACAATATTATCTTGGTAAGGTCCTCCTAATCACAGATGTATGTGCACATTTTGAACATTTCCTACAATTCATGAGAATGAACAGGATTAAGGCCATGAGCTGCTTTTGACCTTTTACATGTAGTTCAGGGATTGTTTTCCTAAAGTTATGTGTATCTGAGCAAATCACTTAACAAGACAGTGTTCTTTGGCTGTGTCCCTGTGGATCAGTCTGCTATGCAGATACAGTAAAATAAAAACACATTTATTTCATCACTGACTACTATGCTTGGACATCCTTGGACAAATGTAAGCTTGAAGATATACAGTATATATGTATCTGTCTACATATAGATTTAGTTCTGTCTTTATTCTCCAGAGCAATGCTTGCATCTAATTCCACATATATCTGATCACTTCAAGTCCACAAGCATATATCTGGGCCTGTACATGTAATGAAGTTTATTTTCCTGTTTCCTTGTTTAAAAGGAGTACTGAATGCTGTTATTGCTAATGTTGTTCAGAAAGAGGTTATGATACTACTCTTTCAAAATGAATATTGTAGGACATTAAAAAAGTAATTAGTATAAAAATCTAATGTTTAATTACTCAAACCACATGCTTAAAGCTGCAGTCAGTAAAATGATGTATTAGTCCACGAGCTGTAATTTGTCTTGATAAAAATCAATAAAAATGGTATACTTATTCCTCCACAAAGCAGTACAGACATTGGATGTGCTACTCTTTGGGGAACATTTCCTCCTCCTTTAGAGAGAAACCTGTAGGGGCAAGCCACATGCCTAGCTCATCACAAACCTGCAATATTTTTTAAAGTTCTACCTTATAATTTACATAAGTTCACATTTTTTTTTTTTTAATTTGTCACTGCAGGTAAAGACAAAAATTCAAAGTTGATTCAAAGTTATGTACAACTGCTTACACGACCAGCTGTAATCCAACTGCTTACATGAACAGCTGTAATCCATGCAGCCTGGTATCACTTGAAAGATTTAGCCCCAGATCTTTGCAGCCTCAGGAATCACAGGTAAGTTATCATAATTGCAAATGACATAACTCATCTTCTCAGCCTCAGGAATCATGGGTATGTTACCATAACAGCAAATGACATAACTCATCTTCTCAGCCTCAGGAATGATGGGTATGTTATCATAACAGGAAATGACATAACTCATTTTTTTCAGCCTCAGGAATCATGGGTATGTTACTATAACAGCAAATGGCATAACTCATCTTCTCAGCCTCAGGAATGATGGGTATGTTATCATAACAGGAAATGACATAACTCATCTTTTCAGCCTCAGGAATCATGGGTATGTTACCATAACAGCAAACTCACTGCTCATTCTTTATACCTCCAGCTCCCACTTTTTATTTTAACTTGTACTGACAGCTTGTTTTTAAATTTAAATTTTAAATTAAGACAAACATATGCTTATTAAGTGTTGAAGGCTGTTTGCAACAAATATAGTGCATCCTGTTCATGTAATGTCAGGACAATATGGAAACTAAGGATCTGCTTCATCTTCCCAAAGACAAACTAATCACTGACCAACTATCCATTCTCATGTAACCCTTGTCACATGAAGTGTTCCCCTTAATGTGAGTTAGTATTAGCACAGATTTGGAGCGAGTATATTTTCTAATCTGAAAGTATGACAGCAACCCTACAGCAGTGGGCACTGCAGACCCACATCCCTGGAAAATACTTGTTTATTTGCTCTTAAGCTTAGTAATATGCAATGCTTGTAAGCTGACAAAGTACAATACAATGGATAAAAAACAGTCAGTGATTCATTTGTTGTTGAGAACATTAAGCAGTTCTGGAAATAAGAGTATGATGCTTCTATTATGCCAGTCATATCATTAATATAAAGTTATTATTAAGGTTTGTTTTAATTATACTTAGAGGAAAGAAAAATAGAAATCTATTCTTTGGCTAATAAACAATAAGGGAAAATAAATTCCCATCCTCCAAATGTGCTTTGCAGAACACAGTCGCTTAGTGTCAAGTATGCATCATACATATGTA
>NC_056731.1:383746778-383924278 GCF_019279795.1 Protopterus annectens
TATATTTTATAATAAATAAGAAATCTGATCTATGTTTCAGTTTTATTTTAATCTCTTTCATAAAAATAAATGTATCTTTAGGTTTGGGATTGTTGTAAATGGGCTCAGGGGTTTTGTAAGGTTGCCATTGAAGTTTTGTGTGAGCAACAAGAAAATCTTTTGCTTATATTTTATCAAGTACTGTAAACATGAAATTGTGACAATTTTTGTAGCCTTGATAACACTCCAAGGATGTCAACAAATTGTTGATGATGCAGCATATCTCGGGTAGAATGGGTTTTATCGAGATTGAGTACATCTGTTTGTTGTTTTTGTGAGACATAGTACTGTTTTAAGTGCTGTTTAGAAAGTTGTTGTGTTCATGTATTTTTAATGTCAAATACATTGTGCTGGGAGTTTGCTGGCATGCATTGTAGGATTTGCATCTGTTCAATTTGTATTTGCTAAGACTTCTTTACAGTCAGCTAAGAGGATTAAGTTATTTTCCCCACTTTAATGTGATCTTAAGCGTTACTATATATATATATATATATATATGTATATATATATATATATATATATATATATATATATATATATATATATATATACACATATATATATATACACCTACACATAGTGGTGGAGTGGGGAGAGTGTTTGCCTCCCCCATGCAGAAATGCTGTTATGCTTAATATGATTGGTTTTAACACTGGTCATGGGGGGCAGTGGAAACCATTTATTCTGATGGATTAGTATGTGTTGTATTGAATTTTGATGAACTTTGACACCAGTGATTCAGCATAGACCCAAAATATAAACAAGAAATTCACATTGCTGAAAATCGAAACATCTAAGTTACAAAAGTTGGACGATTGTTTTCTTCCTAGGTCTAGACTTGTTCTGACTATTATATTCATATTAAAACTAGCTTGACATCAAATTCTAAAAGTAACTTATCAGGATTCCAAATAAGAGAAATCAGCCAATTAAAATTTGACAAGAATAGGACCCACACTATACAGGATGAAGGGTGTTTGGATGTTTTTTATTACAGCTGCAAACCTCAAACCCTTTAAGACTGCTTAAAAGGGCAGATCAGAAAGGCAATATTCTCACTTCAAGTGAACTATTCTATTTGTTGAATTCAACTATAGACACCTGCTGGCATAGGACAACATTTCCAGGAGTTTATTTTCAGCATCCTGATTGCACTTTGTGGTGTCAACTTCATTAAGTTACCAAAATTGGATTAGCTCCTTGTCAAAGTCCGGTGGAATCAATTACATTTTGCAATATGGGTGTAATAGTGAGGCTTCCAGCTAAAGATTTCTAAACACTGTCCTTTTAGGACAGGCTATTTTAAATACTCACAACAAATTTGTTTTTAGTGTTTATAATTTAATTATTTATTGTATTTAACAACCTGAGTTATTATCTTTTATTCTCAAATTCATCTACTGTGTGTTTATTATGTTTTTAAAATTATGTGGTATCCAGTATTATGCATCTTAATAATTATACATTCATTCAGTGAGAACAACTTTATAATAGTCAGAGTGGTGAGGAGCTAAGGAACTGATGATTATTTCATGAAGCAGTTAGCATAAGGCAGAGAATCAGTCATATACAGTATACCAGTCCATCACATTATGAACATACACAGTTACACTGTGCCATATAAACAACTGTGGGCATTTAGAGAAATGCCATTTCACATAAGAGCATGCCTTTTGAGTCTGAGAGGAAATTGCAATACTTTTCAAAAATGGAAAAAGAATAAATTCTAATTTGTGGACCCAGAAAAGAAAAAAAATACCCCAGCAGGGAATTGTAATAGAGAACCAAAATTGGAGTGATAGGAATGCTAATGGCTGTACTTCTTTACCATTGTTCCATAAAAATAATTCCATAAGTAAGCAAGCCAGTGTAAAACAAAACAAAATAAATACAATAATAGAAATAAGCAAATTAAGTTTGCTACTAGCATTGACATTTCCAGATCCCCAGCCTTAATTTTTCATTGGACTCCTATGATGAATCCCCAGCCTTAATTTCCCACTTGACTCCTATGAAGATTTATGGTAGAAGGATCTTCATCTGGACCACTTTTCATGTTTAAGGCCAATTTATCCTTGATCGTTCATCTGCCAGCTTGTCTTTGGAGTGCGAAAGGAAGCAAGTCACCTCAATGAAAGCCCATATGAAGATAAGGGAGACATGTAACCTTGACAAAGAAAGCACTCAGCTGAGAGCTGAAGTAGGGCAAACAAGTACTGTGAGGCAGCAATGCTAAAGTTGCAAAACTGTGCAACTTTCAGTGGCAAACAATTAACTTAAATAGATACAAGATGTCATTTCTGAAAGTTTTTGAGTGGGTTATATACAACAGATGTAAGTTCCAAGCCATGTATAATTTGAATTCTTCACTCCTTTTGATTACCAACAACCAATATTACATTTAAAGTAATGCTCTTTGACAACTGTCTGTTCAATGGCAGGAAACATCATGTAGTCTACACCACTAGACATGTGTTGTACGACTAAGGAAACTTAACGAGTGCATGCATGATGAATGTAACATTTATGCGGAAGGAGAAGTGACAGAAATGTCAGCAGCCTAAAAGGAATCAGCAATATCCAAAAAAGCAGTAACAATATTTAGAAATAGTACCAATGTTTTACCAGGATCAGTGGTACTGGGTTTGTGTGTGTGTGTGTGTGTGTGTGTGTGTGTGTGTGTGTGTGTGTGTGTGTGTGTGTGTGTGTGTGTGTGTGTCTACTGATATATGTCAGCATAGTAAGACGTAGGGTGGATTACAATACTAGTTAGCCTAGAACTGCAGTCACTGTGCTAAATAGAGAAAGTAGACAGAACTGGACTAAGTGGTCATGACAGTTTAATTTCCTGTATCTGTGAGACACATAGTCAATGAATGCCACAATAGTATCTGGCTTCCTTGCAACTTGAATAAGATAAACGTGTTACTGAGGAATGAGTAAAATTAATGCAAATCCTTCCAGTCTTTCTCTGTCTCTGTCTGTCTGTCTCTCTCTTCCTCTCTCTCTCTTCATACCACTGCAGTCTGTTATTGCTAATACAGCCATCATTCCTCAAGCAAGCACTTTTGTTAAGTCTACTCAATGAGGCAAGTTAATTACCTGACAGCAACATCATATAAGGTAAAGTAAAAATACTTTTAGAGAAAAAAATTCACCTAAGGTATAATATTTTTATGCAATAATATAATATATGAGAAACTATTTTTAGTTAAATTAAACACATTGTGCTGCATGAGTTTGTAGAGCATGAGCTACTTATGTATAAAATCTCTAGGATTTTAGCATGCTGGTACACTACAGGATGACATTTGTCCTACCACCTTGTGTAAATTATTCTTGAGTGGATGAAATAAATTCACAAGCTAAAGTATCTTCATCAACAGCGAGTAAAGGTTATTTTCTTCCAGGAACTATCTTATAAAACAAAACAGTGGGGAAGGCTGTACAAGTGAAAGACTCCAACTGAGCTTTTTGTATTTAACAACAATCAATGCATTTTATGTGAAATCATTGAGCAAATGTGAGCTGCAAACTCAATACCCCATACTGGTGTTATTTATAACCTTAGCCTTAAACTCCAGGAAAAATACACTTCACTTCTATAGGGAATACATTAAGAATATAAAGAGAAGATAAAAGGAAAGAGCATTTCATGGATCACCAAGAGCAAAATCCACAAAAATGAGTTAAGAGTTGGTTTTCTGGATTTTCATTGATGGAATGAGGCTGCCAGGCATGCCGAAGTGGAAAAAGCTCTTACCTAAGTGTATGTGCCAGCTCATGCATAAACATGGGATTAGCCTAACATATCTGTCTGCTTCTTACCTCAGCGTACTTAACCAGTCACAAACCCCAGATTTAAAATGCGCATGAAAGCCATTTAAAGGTTAAGGAACTTCTGTTAAGACACAATGTTGTGAATATTTTAAAATGCATGATGTTACACTACTTCCAAAAATGTTGAAAGAGGTAGATTTTTTTTGTATCAGCAGATTGCTTAGTTTATATTTCTTCATTTTCTGTATCAATTACAGCCACACATATTGCATTACTTACAACTAAATAACTGTTGCTGAAGCTGAGTGTAAAGGGAGACTGCAAGTGTGAACACAGAAAGCTTTTTTTAATATACAAATAATCAATTAAAATGTTACCCACCACTTACATTCTAATTACCATGTCTACAGACTACTTAAAACGTCAATAAACAGCTTTTCAAATCCAATTGCACACAGTAACATGTTAATTGCCGTTTAAAATGTACTGCACAAATTTAGCTCTTGGGAGGCAGTAGAATTTAAGAAATAAATTAGTATACCTGCATATTTCCAATAACGAATCCTTTTAGATTCATATCAAAGGGTAATGATGACTGTACTAAACTTAGAACTCTAGCTCTTTTGTTTAGAGACAGCCTGCATCCTAATATCCTCATTCCTCAATGCTGTTTTCTGAGGTTATGTTCCACTGTGTTCCTCCAAACATATCACCTGATGCTGTACCTACAAATTACTTAGTGCCACAGCACCTGAAATTCCGGAGTTTGATACCTGCAAACCCTATATATAACTGTTAAAAAGTGAACACAGCTACTCTCAAGGGAACACATGGACCATGTTACACCTAACCCAAAGCTACCTAGACAGACAGATCAAGTACCAGATGGCCGGCATGAGGAAAGGATGAACTGCCTTTTTTGCCTGGCTTGCATTTCTTACAGACAGTGGATGCAGACAAAAAATGTTTCTTACAAGCACTGCACCATTTCTTCTGATAGATAAAATGATAGCAGAAGCAGTGGTGATTTGTGTGTGTGTGTGTGTGTGTGTGTGTGTGTGTGTGTGTGTGTGTGTGTGTGTGTGTGTGTGTGTGTGTGCGTGTGTGTGTTGTATGTAGTATACAATGGGTGAAAACTTAGGGTGAAAAGGTAGAATGCTTGGACCCATCAACTGTCCCAGGGTTATGGGTTATGTCGTGCTTGCCACTGGGTGGAAGAGATGTACAGATAGCCGAACAAATACACTAATATCTGCAGTATGCTCTTTATATCAGTACTATTTCCCCATAAAGGGCAACAGATGGGTCATGAGAGGAAAGAAGGATTGACGAAAACAATATGTGATTACCTACCCTGGCTTGTGCGAGGCTATAAAGAAGAAAAAAAATAATGGTGCTGTGTTCACAGTTAGTTAACTCGTACATTAACACAGAAGCCAGTATAATTTGCTTGCAATGTGAGGGATCGCATGATAGCAGTCCAACTCTTCCATCACTGCATGCTGATATATTTGCTATGATACTGTTTTTGGTTATTTCCATTTCACAGATAGCTGCTGTTTTTGTGCCCCTATACGGATTTTGTTTGGGCCAAATTTCAGCTTTTGTATGGTAATTTGCCATAAAACCACCATTTTTGCCATAACATCTGGTTTTTCTTTCCAGTTTACTTTCCCACCACTGTTATGCTACCTTACTCTCCTCTGTGTTCTACTGCTTTAGTCCCTCACTAGTCCAATATTTTGACTTTTTCTATTTACTCTTGTGAGACATTGGTGAACTGCATGTCACCGTTTAGAAATTATGACACAAGAGTTTCTAATTTCTGGTGTGACATGAAATAAAGAAGAACATTTGGTTGTAGGTCTGCTTTTACTTTGCAGAAAAGTAACCAGTCCAGCTTCGTGCATTAAAACTGTTAGTACCTGATATATGACCAAGCTTATACCCCCTCCTAACACTGACAAATTTATGTTCATAGATTCATAGGTTAATAGGTGTGTACTAGGCTAATGGCTGTGGAGCCTTTACAAGCCTAGCCCATAGAAGTGCCCTGGCATTGTGCTGCCCGTCATCAGTTCCCAGTGCCTCTATCAAGTAGAGCTACTGGAGTGATCCCCGGGGTGAACTTTCTATTTCCCATCCACTCCTCAAGATTTCTCTTGAAGAGGGACAGTGAGGTGCTCTGCTTGACATGTATGGGAAGTCTATTCCAGAGCATGGGCAGTCTCTGGGTAATGAACCTGTCCCTCCAGCTTGTTCTGTTGATTGTGGTAATGAGGCTGAGGTCTCTGGAGCGTGTGGTGTGGAGGGATTGAGATTTCTTTAGATATAGCATTTCTAGCATAGCTGGGTCAGACATGGCTTTGTAAGTCAAGCAGAAATCATCTCTTAGTAGATGATATGAGACAGAGAATAGCTGGAGTTTTTTGAGTCTGCCCGTGTAGGACATGTGTTTAAGGACTAGGATCCTCTTCGTAAGGTACTTATGTGGCCTCTCCAGCTGTTGCAGGTGTCTAGTGAGGTACATGCCAAAAAGGGCATTATACTCGATGACTGGTCTAATGAGGGAAGAGTAGAGGGAGACGATGACCTCTTTCTTCCTGGATGCAAAGCCCTTAGTAATGAGATGAGCCACATAGAAGGACTTTCTGACCACAATGGCAATGTGGTGGTCAAAGGAGAGGTTGCTGTCAACACGTTTCCCCAGATCTCTTATAACGCCTTCAGTGTTCAGTGGGCTCCCATCAATGTGGTAGTTAGTGGGGACTGAGTTTTTCCCAAAGGGGATGACGACGCATTTTTTGGCATTAAGCTTAAGGCCATGGTTTCGACACCAGTCATTGGTCTCAGTGAGGCCTTTCTGTAGGATGTCTGCATCACCTGGGGAGTTAATAATGGCTCCCTGCTTGCAGTCATCTGTGAACTTGGTCAGCCAGAGTCCATTTATGTTGGCCTGGACTTCTGAGAAGTAGATGCCGAACAGGAGAAGACCCAGGACCAATCCTTGTGGGACTCCACTCGTGACTGGTCAGCAGTCTGACTTGGAGTTTGCAACTTTCACACTGTGTGTTCTATCAGGGAGCCAGTTTGCAACCCACCTAGTGATATAGGGGTTGATGCCTAGTTTGGTGAGTTTGAGGAATGGTATCAAAGGCCTTGGCCAGATCGAGGTAGGCTGTATGCACTGGCTTAACTTCATCCACAGCCCTGGTGACTGACTCAAAGAAGTCAACCAGGTTGAGCAGGCATGAGCTCCCTTTCACAAAGCCAAACTGCATGGGGTCCAGAGTTTGGAGATTTCCTATATCTTTGTTGATCAGGTCCATGATGATGCACTCTATAGCTTTACATATCAGACTCATCAGGCTAATGGGGAGATAATTCCCCGGGTCTGTAGCCACTTCCCCTTTATGGAGAGGGATGACTGTAGCAGTGGGCCATTCGGTAGGGACAAAGCCTGAGGTGAGGCTGTGACTGAACAGGGCACACAGATGTGGTGCCAGTTTGCTTTGTAGTTCATGTAGAAGACAGCCAGGGATATTATTGAATCGCATGGAAGCTGCATTCTTGGCCTTGAACAATGCAGCTTTAACCTGGGCTGCAGTAATTCTGGGTGCCTGGCATTCTTCCAGTATTGTTATTGGTCCTTTAGGGGGGGAGAGGGGTAAAGTTGGCACTGAATCTGTCGGCCAGTATGTTGGCAATATCTGTTGGCTCATTATATGAGGTAGCATTGTGCAGTAACTCAGAGCACATCTGGGTATTGCCGTGGAGGTTGTTGGTATAGCTATAAAAGGCTTTGTGATTGTTTTTAGTGTCTGCTGCAATTCTGCCTTCATAGCTGGCTTTAGAGGATTTAATAAGGGATATCAACTTTTTGTTGAAGCTAATAAGGGAGTTTTTCCAGTCTTGAGACTTCACCTTTTTCTGCAACAGTTTCTTCCTTCTGTTGTAGAGTTTGTTAATGGCAGGGGACCGCCAGACTGGCTTCCTTTTTTTGGAGGAGAGCATCTTGTTTCTGTTGGGTATGGCTAGTTCCATGCATTTATGTACATTTTCGTACAGTGCATTGGTGTATGATGTGGCAGTCATGCAGCTATGTTCCATTGGAATGGGTGCCGTGAAATTAGCCACCTCTGTTTTTAGGAGTCCTAAGTCAGCTTTGGAGAAGTTTTTCAAGGTGGTTACATTTGCGGGGGGTGTGGGTGAGATGTGGATTTCCATGGAGATTAGTTTATGGTCATATCTGACCAAGGAGGGATTGACTATTGATGTAGAACAACAGTTGCCTATGTTAGTAATAACAAGGTCAAGGATGTTGCTTCCTCTAGTGGGAGTCAGAATAAACTGGTCCAGGGCATTGGAACTGATGAATTCCAGGAAGCGTTGGGCCAGTGTACCGGTGCTTGAATAGTTTTCCCATTTGATGGAGGGGTAGTTGAAGCCTCCTGGTATGAGAGTGTTGGGTTGGACCTTGATAGATTCCAGGGTTCTTAGGAACAGGGAGTGAGAATCTAGGGACATGGTTGGGGACCTATAGCAGGCTATGACCTGGATCTCTGTCTTATCCAATGTTAGTTGTACCTGAAGAATCTGAGATGGATTATGCTGGGTTACTAGTCTGGAGGTGTGCATATCATTTATGAAAATGGAGACACCACCACCTTTGGAGCTTTGGTCCATGTTTCTGGATCAAAAGGTGTGGAATGAGTTATAACCTGGTTGTGCAGGGGTGCTTTCTGCCGCTTTAAATCAGGTCTCCGTTACAGCACAAATGTCGATGTTCTCCATTTTGAGGAGTGCTTTGAGTGAGTGCATCTTGAGATTTAGAGCAGCATGACCCTCATATTGCATTTATTTATAGCTGTTACAGTGGTAATTTGGTCTTTGGAACACCACCTACAAAAGGCACTATAGGGTTGGCAAGAGCCTTAGCTAGTACATGGAGACCCACGGGTGACAGATGCAGGCCATCTCTGGCAAAGCATTGAGGTCTGTTAATCATGTCATCCCAAGGAGTCAGATACTGGATCCCCTTAGAATGACACCAGAAACTTAGCCAGTTGTTGAAGTCAATCATTGTTTGTTTGTACTATGGTATAATTCTGGGTGATGGTAGGATACTGCTCAGGGTTAGTGTCATACCTGCCTGGGCCACATAATCCGAAAGCTCCACCATGCCTGTTTTCATGTAGTCCAGGAAGGTGCATCTCAGGTCATTCACACCCACATGGACAATGACAGAGTCATACTTGTACTTGCTGTGGAGTGACCTGAGTGGGTGTGTTATGTGTCAGATTTTGGCACCTGATAGACAGCTGACTGTCACCTTCTCCTTATTCAACCTAGTGAGTGGGATATCTGTGTGCCACACTATTGAGTCACCTATGATTAGTGCATTGGGCAAGATGTTTAGCCTTAGGGCCTTAGGTTGAGAGGCAAACTGTGGAGGTGAGCTATGTGTCCTGTGATTTGTGCTGTGTTGTGGTGGTCAAATGTGTTTCTGTCTTGGAGGTCTCTGCTGTTTGGGTAAATTTATATTGAGTGCCTCCACGAAGGTGGGTGCGTGGTTTGTGCTTTTATGTGAGAGTTGTGATAGTAGGTGTTTTGGAGTGCTATGTGTTTTATGTGGTGTGGTGCAGGTGTTGACCTTCTCCTCTTGACCAGCTAGTCCGGTCTTGACTGGAGAGTGCATAACTTCCAATTTGGTGATATAAGTGCATCTCTCACAAATCTGAGTGTTGGGAGGTAAGAGGAGAGGGTTGTCTGTGTACATGAGGCAGTTGCTACACTGCCTCAGAATGCCCAAGTGCACCAGGATAATAGGAGAAAGCACAGGGAAATGCCCTTTACTCATGCTGGGAGGGGAGGTCATAACTACTAAGTACTGGAGCTATTTATAGGTTCATAGGTTCATAGGTAGGTACTAGGCTATCTGCCTGAGGGCATTTATAAGCCTAGCCATAGTGTTTCGGCTTTCACCGCCCCATTGATTAATTAACTGATCCTCTGTCAAGCAGAGCCAATGAAGTGATCCCAGGGGTGTATTTTTTGTTACCCATCCACTCGTCAAGGTTTCTCTTGAAGAGTGTTAGTGAGGGGCTCTGCCTGATGTAATTTGGAATTTTGTTCCAAAGCATGGGGAGTCTCTGTGATAGGAATCTATCCCTCCAACATGTTCTATTTATTGTTGTGGTGAGGTTTAGCTCACTAGAGCGCATGGCTTGCAGTGACTTGGATTTCTTTAGGTGGAGCATGTCCATCAATTCTGAGTTGAACATGGCTTTGTAAGTCAGGCAGAGATCACCTCTGTGTAAGCGATATGCCACTGAGTACAGTCGCAGTTTTTTCAGTCAGGCTGCATAGGACATATGTTTGATACCAGTAATCCTCTTGGTGAGGTACTTTTGTGGTCTTTCCAGCTGTTGGAAGTGTCTTGTGAGGTACATCCCAAATGGGGCATTGTACTCTATGATGGGTCTAATGAGTGACGAGTAGAGGGGCACTATAACCTCTTTATTTCTAGATGCAAACCCTTTAGTAATTAGATGGGCCACATAGAAGGATTTCCTAACTATTTTGGCAATATGATTGTCAAAGGAGAGATTACTATCTACCTGGGTCCCCAGATCTCTTATTACCTCTTCTGTATTAAGGGGGCTGACAACTATGTGGTAAGTCATGGGTGTTTTGTTTTTCCCAAACGGGATGACTATGCATTTTTTGGCATTTAGCTTGAGGACATGACTTTGACACCAGGTGTCTGTCTCAGTAAGGCCCTTTTGGAGGATGTCCGTGTCAGCCTGAGAGTCAATTATGGCTCCCAGTTTGCAGTCATTGGCGAACTTGGTTAGCCATAGTCCTCCTGTGTTTGCCTGTACTTCTGAGAAGTACATGCTGAACAGTAGGGGTCCCAGGACCGAGCCTTGTGGGACACCACTTGTGACTGGTTTAGAGTCGGACCTGGAGCCCGCTATTCTTACTGTGTGAGTTCTGTCTGTAAGCCAGTTGACAACCCATCTCATGATGTAGGGGTTTATGTTCAGGCTGGTGAGTTTTGACTGTAATACCTGAGTGGGGAATGGTGTTGAAAGCCTTGGTGAATTCAAGGTAGGCTGTGTGAACTACCTTTCCCTCGTCTATGGCCTTGGTGACTGTCTCGAAGAAGTCCACCAGGTTAAGTAGACATGATCTGCCCTTAACAAAGCCGAACTGGGTTGGGTCAAGTGTTTGGAGGTTCCCAATGTCTTTGTTAATGAGTTCCATGATGATGTGCTCCATAGCCTTGCAGACCAGGCTAGTCAGGCTTATGGGGCGATAGTTACCAGGGTCAGTTGTGGCTCCTCCTTTGTGGAGAGGAATAACCATTGCTGTGCACCATTCTATGGGCACGTAGCCTGTGGAGAGGTTGAGGTTGAACAGTGTGTTTAGGTGGGGGGGGTTAGTTTGTTCTGTAGTTCGGGCAAGATGCCGCCTGGGACACCATCTGGCCCCATTGATGCTGTGTTTTTGGCTTTTGAAAGGGCTGTTTTCACCTGTGCGTCTGTGATTTTTGGGACACTACACTTTTCCAGTATTGCTGTGGGCCCTTTTGGAGGTGAGAGGGGGGGTGAAGTTTGCACTGAATCTATCTGCCAGGATGTTTGCAATATCAGTAGGTTCAGTATATTTTGTGCTATTTTTGCACTAGTTCAGTGTATATCTGCAAGTTGCCACTTAGATTCTTAACATAGCTAAAGAAGGCTTTGTGGTTTTCTTTTGAATCCTTGGCTATTTTTCTTTCGAAGTTAGCCTTGGATGATTTCATGAGGGACCTCAGTTTCTTACTGAAACTGATCAGGAATGTCTTTCCTTCTTGGGATTTGCTTTTTTTCTGAACTAGTTTCCTCCTTCTATTGTATAGCCTGTTTATTGCAGGGATCCACCAAACTGGTTTCCTTCTCTTAGAGGAGTGAGTCTTGGTTTTTCTAGGGATGGCATGATCCATGCGTCCTTGTAGGTGCTCATAGAGTGCATTTGTAAAGGTTTCTGCATCTTGGGCAGCGTTATCCTTTAGCATGGGGACTGTGAAACTTACCACCTCTGTCTTAAGTAAGGTGAAGTTTGCTTTGGAAAAGTTTTTTACTGTGGTTTCCTTAGTTGGGGGTGATGGTGGAGTGTGGACTTCCAGAGTGATTAGTTTATGGTCTAATCTAACCAGTGACGGGTTGACCTCCGGTGTGGAACACCTGTCACCCATTTTGGTGATGACCAGGTCCAATATGTTTTCACCTCTGGTAGGGGAGTTTACCAGCTGATCCAGGGCATTTGAGTTGATGAATTTCAGGAAGGGCTGGGCCTGGGAATTTGTACTCGAGTAGTTTTCCCAGTGAATAGTAGGGTAATTGAAATTGCCCAATTTCAGGGTGTTTGGTAGGACCTTCATGTTTTCCAGTGTCTCCAGAAAGGTGGAGTGGTGGTCCTGGGTCATGGAAGGTGATCTGTAGCAGGCCACAATTTGCATTGCAGATTTGCCTGATGTTAGTTGCACATGGATGATCTCAGAGGTATCATGCTGCGCAACTAACCTGGAGGTGTAGGTATCCTTGATGAATATGGATATACCCCCTCCTTTTGTGTTTCAGTCCATATTCTGTGGCCGAAGAGTGTGGTATGAGTTGTAGCCCGGTAGTGCTGGGGTGCTCTCTGGAGCCTTGAACCAGGTTTCAGTTACTGCACAGATGGCGATGTTCTCCATACTGAGAATGCTTCGAGCGCATGCATTTTGAGATTTAAACTCCTGGCATAACCCTCAGTTTTTTGTTAATTGTGCTGTTTATGGAGGTGGGTTTGACTTTTGAGCCTTGCCTAAAAAAGGCACTATGGGAGCAGCAAGAGCCTTGGCCAGTATTTGAAAGCCTAGGGGTGACAGGTGCAAGACATCTCTTGTGAAGCAATGCGGCTTGTCGAGTATGTCATCCCAGGCTGACAGACACTGGATCCCCTTTGAATGACACCAGAAGCTTAGCCAATTGTTGAAATTGATAATTTTTTTCTTTATACTGAGGTATCATTCTTGGTGAGGGCAGGATGCTACTCAGGGTCAGGGTAATGCCAGCCTGGGCTACATGATCAGAGAGCTCTTCCATGTCTCTTTTCATGTAGTCCAGGGAGGTACATCTCAGGTCATTCATACCAACATGAACAATGGCAGAGTCATATTTGTACTTGTTCTGGAGTGACCTGAGTGCTTGTGTTATGTGGTGGATTCTGGCTCCTGACAGGCAGCTAACAGTAATCTTCTGCTTGTCCAGCCTAGTGAGTGGGACGTCAATATGCCTGACTATAGAGTCACCTATTACTAGTGTGTTAGGTATGTTATTTCCGTGAAGAATGACTAGTGCTGATGGCTCTTAGTTGTGCTATAATAATTGTTACAAAAACCTGTTGAAGTGCAAAGCAGTTAGGCTATTTGAAGTGCAAGAGAGAAAGAACTAACAAGATCTAAGGGAAAAACTGAAGAGCAGACTTACTGGCACCAGTAATAGCTTACCTCAGCTCGGCGTCGCTGAGTGGAGCTTAAACAAGTGCAAACCCATGCAAACATGGGCTTTTAAACCAGAAAGTTGAAAGGGATGGAAAAACTGCCCAAACGTTCAATAATCTACAATTTCTGGGCCAGAAACCACACCTCTTGTGATAGATAGGCTACCTAGTGCTTACCACTCCTACTGAGGTGTATGAGCACATACACACACATATACACGCACACAGCTAACAGCTACATATACAGACACACACACACACACACACACACACACACACACACACACACACACACACACACACACACACTCTCACACACACACAGACTGTGGTAATCAGAATGAACACACATGCTTCCATTAAATGAATAATGCAAACTGGACCAAACACCAATGAAATTAAACTGATCAGCTGCCTTTATAAATTATATTAGTGAATCCTGCCTTTTACGATATACCTGTTTTGATCAAGTTACACTTGAAAAGTTTCTGAAACATGATGTAGTATTGTTTTCACTCACTACATCATTTTGTAGCCACTATGAGAAATCATCATATATGAACTGGAGTCACTCAGCATTAAGCTTAATGCCATCTTCTTGGGTGACTTCAACTACCAAGCTATAGACTGGAACATGTGCCACCACTAGTATGCCAGCTTGGAGGTTCATGGAATTTAAAAGAAATGCTCTAGACCAACTATCCAAAGGAACCACTAGGGGAAACAACATACTTCACCTCGTCTTCAAAAATATGGGGGGATTATGCTCCACCCCTTATGTAACAACCCCACCCATCAGATCTGATCAGGAACAGCCCTAGGTGAACTGGTGCCCTAGGAAAAAGGGCTCTATGGCGCGCCCCCCCCCACCACATTACCCGGTGCCCCCATCCTGGTCTACCTACACCAAATAAATACTGGAAAAGCACCCCTGCAAGACTGGTGCCCTAGGCAGCCACCTAGTTGGCCTATGCCTAAGGCCGGCTATGCAACTGACCACAAAGCAGTCTCCTTTGAAATAAAATTAAAATCTGAGATCTCGGCTGTCTCTGGAAGTTTTAAAAAATTCACTAAAGTAAATGTCCATCTCGTAAGTGATACTCTGACAATTTTTATACCTCATAAGATCCAGAAAACTCTACTGCTTATTCAGAAATGTACACAGCCAGCTTATATTAGCATGTAAACAATGGCATAGAAGTAACTATACCCAGCAGAAACAAGTGCAGGATGAACTCTAAAAACAATCCTCCATGGTGGAACCACAATGTCAATCAGATTTATCATAAAAGTAAGAAAATTGTGGCTAAAATTAAGAACTGCAATATCCAGCATGTTAGAAACCCCATCATTAAATTACATAAGCAATTCTGGAATCTAATTAAAACCACTAAGACTAGCTACCCAGGCCATTGACAACCACAAGGCTTTCTACAGCTATATCCATAATCGCACAATTGCTACACAGAGAGCTAAGATGATTGTGAATGACACCACCTATACAGACACTGAAGACATAGCAAACCTGCTGGCTGATAAATTCAGCTCCATCTTTACTCCTCTCTCACCCCTGAGTATCTTACAAGAAATATCAGAAACCAGTACGTTCCCAGCTATCACCCAGGGCAAAGTCGTGGAAGCTCTCACAAAACCAAATAAAACTGCATCTGGGGGTCCTGAAAATATCCCTGGATCTAGCTCATATAGACTGAAACATGACTTATCTATGCCCCTAACAAGCCCAAATGGTCTATGTACTAAGTGTACTGAGGACAGCAACACTCAGCAGTTATACCCGTGCACAGTAGAGGGCCACTCAATGACTTAGCAAACTACTGATCCTTTTAATAAAAATCATGGTAATGGTTATTGGCAAAACACCCATCCAAGTTATAGCCAGCTATAAACCCCCCTCCATGACTCAGGACAACTACTCCTCCTACTTGGCCCTACTTGACTCCATCAAGGTACCCCATAACACCCTGATCCTTGGTGACTTCAACTACTCCACCATAGACTGGGTGAACTATTCCTGCACTAATGCACTCATCCAATGATTCCTTGGCTTCATCAATTCTAACAAGGTAGATCAGCTCATATCATCCTCCACAAGGAGAGATAATATTCTGGACTTGGTTCTCACCAACATGGGTGACTGCTGGACCACTCCCATAGTATGTTCTTCCCTGGTAAGATCAGATTATTGGGCTGTCTCATTCAAAGTTTCTATCCCACCCATCCCCCACCCCCAGCCGTAACCAGGCTAAAAGATTTCTCAAAAGCTGACTACAACCTCCTAAGGGAGGGTATCAATAGCATCACACCACCACCACCCTCAGTGGATGCAGATAACTATGCTTAATAGTACACCAATGCAGTATATAAGCACATGTACAGCTGCATGGACTCAGCCATACCCTACAGAACTAAAACCTGCTTGGTGGACATCCTCTATCAACAGGCTTTACAACAAAAGGAAGAAACTGTTGTCCAAGGGCAAAAGGAACAAATTCCAAATTGGAAAAACTCCCTCCTTAGTCTCAACAAGCAAATTAGATCACTAGTGAAAACTCCAAAGCCAGTTATGAATCTAAACTAGCTTATGAAACAAAGGGAAACCACAAAGCCTTCTTCAGTTATGTCAGAATCCTCCATGGCAAAGCCCAGGTTTGTTCCAAATTAGTACTTAATGGTATGATGTACACTGATCCTGTTGACTTAGCCAACCTGCTAGCAGATATATTCAGCGCAAACTTCACCCCCTGTCCCCTCCAAAGGCCCACTCAACATCCCCGATACTTGCCCTGCACCTCACATCTTCATAGATCAAGTGTTAAAGGCCCTATCCAAGGCAAGGAACACAGCTTCTAGGGGACCTGATAGTATTGAAAGCTGTATTCTACACCATCTCTAGGAAGAACTAGCTTTGTCATTGAGCACCCTATTCAACCACTGCCAAGTACAGGCTTCATTCCAGCAGAGTGGAGAACTGCTATTGTCATCCTTTTGCACAAAGGTGGTGCCACTAGTCACCCTGGAAACTATTGCCCCATTAGCTTGACAAGTCTGATCTGTAAAGCCATGGAGCATATCATTATAGAGCTCATAAACAAAGACATAGGCAATCTCCAAGCACTTGACCCCACCCTGTTCAGATTTATTAAGGGCAGATCTTGCCTGTTAAACCTGGTTGACTTCTTTGAGACTGTCACCAAGTCCCTGGATGAGGGAAAGTCAGTACATACAGCTTACCTTGACCTGGGCAAGGCCTTTGACACCCTCCCCCACTCAGGCATCATCAAAAAGCTAAAACAACTTGGCGTAAATCCCTATCTCATCAGGTGGGTGGCCAGCTGGCTCAGCGACAGCACCCACAAGGTCAAAATAGATGCCTCCACCTCTGACAGCAGAGCTGTCACTAGTGGTGTTCTCCAGGGATCTGTCCTGGGACCCCTACTGTTTGGCATCTACTTCTCAGATGTTCAGGCAGAGACAAAAGGGCTATGGCTGACCAATTTTGTGGATGAATGAAAGTTGGATGCTGTCATTTTCTCCTTAAATTATGTTAACATACTGCAATAGGGTCTCACAGCAACAAATGACTGGTGGCAAAGTCATGGCCTCAAGTTAAATGCAAAAATGTATTATCATACCATTCAGCAAAAACACAGCACCTACTTATTACCACATCAACGACAACTCCCTAAGCACACAACCTGTGGTGAAAGACCTGGGTACTCAGGTTAGCAACAATCTCACATTCAACCATCATGTAGCGGCACTGTTCAGAAAAGTCTTTTACCTGGCTCATCTCATAAGTAAAGGGACTGCATCCAGAAAAACGGAGGTTATTATCTCTCTGTTCTCCTCCCTCATTAAGCCAATAATTGAGTATAAAGTCCCATTCGCTTTGTACCTCTTCAAACACCTGCACATACTGGAAAGGCCACAGAAATAATCACAAAGAGAATCCATGGCCTCCAACACCTGTCCTATGTGGACAGGCTCAAATCACTATCACTCTACTCGTATCATACAGAGTCTTCAGAGGTGATCTGTTTCTTGCCTGCAAGGCAATCTTGGACCCTGCCCTACTAGAGATGCTCCATATCCATAAGTCTAACTCCTCACGCATTACCCACTTGAAAGGCCTAAATCTAATATGCAACATTAACAAAACCTGCTGGACAGACATATTTGTCTCCCAGAGGCTTCCCTGTCTCTGGAATAGACTTGTAAAACAACACACGAATCACTAGAAATGCTAAGATTTAATGAGAAGCTTTCAGGCTATCCACCCTTCGTCAGCACATAAAACCAATAGATTTTCCAAGTTTTAAATAGAGGTTCAGTTAAAATCACATGATCAAGCCAGCCTACCAATTTCTCTTCATAATTAGCATTTAAAACTATTAATAGACTAACCTCAGCTTACACTGTATACACATACTATAAAATATCCAAAATGAATAAATACAAAAACATATATTATACCCTTACATAAAACAGATACAAAATTTCATCAAATATTTTCTCTCTGTTTTTTTACTAATACTGGCTTTAAGCTAACAGTACTATTCAAACCTGGTGGTGAATCTGCCTGCATCCTAACAATCCATTCATATTCTCTCAATTCAAGTACATTATTTACATCGCCCCCTCTTGGATCCTTACTTACTACATTTATACCCCTAAATGTATGTGTATGAAAATCCATAATGTGTTTGAAAAGACCATTATTTGGTACCTTCCTTTTTATTTCTGACTTATGTTCAATTATACGATCCTTTAATTTTCTCATCGTTTTTCCTGTATAAAATGCCGTGCACAATGTACATGTTGCTAAATATACTCATTTTGTCGTATTACAATTTACTGAACAGTTAAAAGTGAACCTTTCTTTAGTAACTGGATGCTGAAAAACCTCATTTAAGTCAAAAATATCTGAGCAGCAAGTACAACTGAAGCATTTATATGTTCCCATTCTACAGTGGGGTATTACATCTTTGTTCTTAAAATCTTTATAACATAACATTTGTTTTAGTGTCTCCTGATTCCTGTAAGCAAATTTTGGTTTTGAACCTATTAAATCTCTTATTTCCGGCATCGCTAGTAGGATTATCCAATTTTTTTCTATGATGTCACACACTTCTTTTGTATTACCATTAAATGTGGTCACATACCTCACTATATTTTTATTTTTATTTTCACACACATCTTGTGCTATTATCAAAGAACTTCTACTAAAAGTAGGTTTATATTTATCTTTCCTACCTGTAAGGACCCCATTATATATGGTATTTATACTGTGTACAGGGTAACCATTCTTAATAAATTCATCCTTCATCAAATTAGCTTGATCTAAGAAATTATTATCCTCAGTATTCAATTTACTAACTCTTTTATTAAATGTGATTTAAGAATTCCTTTAAACGTATATGGAGCATGCATGCTATTCCTTTTTAAGTACCTGTTTGCATGCACCTCTTTTCTATAAATCATAGTTTCTATTCTATTCTGTTTCTTATATAGATTCATTTGTCTGAATACTGAGATTGCTGACACAGTATCTAGGCATCTACGGCTCTCAGTTGTGCTTGTTATGTGAAGGAGAGATCAAATACAGTCCCAAGGCATGCATAGAGTTATCTTGCAGCCAACATCCTTCTATAGGGGTACAGTTTGACTGGTGTGTCCATATACCTTTTATAATCATTACTTATTATGGACTGCAGTCATAGTACACATTTAGGGGCAGGGAGCATACAGGCAAGGGACCCAATGGGTTCTTCAACAAACGCATCTGTCTTGCTTCAGTCAAAAATCACTGTAAGGGATGTGTAATCCATGGTTTCTCTAGCACATAGGATTATCCCTTTGCTATCTGTACCAAGGTGTAATATATCTGGCCTGTGCTACTTCCTTTGGTATACGTGGGGGTTCCTTACCCACACATACCCTTATAGTGGGACAGCTGTGTACTGTTATAGATGATTGCATTCACATCTTGTGGAATACCCTGAAGTAGGCCCATGACTGCATGCAAGCTACACATACATGCTTTCCTTTGTCCAGCACTGGGGATTGTACAGTAGGACCAGATACAATGCAGGTGTCTTAAACCTATCCACAGACATTAGCACAATGCTGCAGCTGTGTCCCTGTACACATGTACATGCACATCTGCACCATCCACCACTACCCACGCGCACAAGAGTTGAGATACCACACTATACCTGGCCAGTATCCCATTCATGCAATCACCTGCCCATGCCTGACACACACACACACACTCACATGTATACACACACACACACACACACACACACACACACACACACACACACACACACACACACACGCACACACATGCACACACATGCACACACACACACACACACACACACACACACACACACACACACACACACACACACACACACACACACACATGAACACGCACACACATGCACAAACATGCGCACACAAACACGCATATTGTCGATTGTGACTGTGGACCTCCTCACCTGTGCATATGATAAATATCTACAGGTTATTCTTGTCCATATTTAAGAACCAGATGCTGCCTTTTAGTCATCCCCTGCATTAGGTGCCTTCCCAAGCTCCTCATTATACACCACCTCTTCCACTGCTGAATTCATGAGTTTCTCCTCCTGAATCTCCCTGTCCTTCTGCAACTGTTAGCATATCAACATGTTATGTAATACTGCACACACACATTCCAAACATTTTGCTGCATGTTCCAGGGTCTTACTACAGTCCATCACCAGTTAGTGGAAGTGGGCATTTAGCAGTACAAACACAGATTTGGCAATGACTTGGGTCTGAGACATGGCAGTATTGTACACTTTCTATACCATGGTCTGGGGGTTTCAAATTGGCATCATAAGCAATGGGTCAGGGCATATCCAACATCATCTATGAGATGGTCCTGAGGAAAATCACTAGCCATGAACTGCTACATTACTCACACATGTGTCAGATGTTGGAGTCATGGGCACCTCCTGGGTAACCTATTGGCATATTGTACATTATACTATTTGCACTGAAGATCACCTGTTAGTTGATGGAGTGCAACCTTTTACAGTTGACACACCACTCTCCCTGTTCTGCAGATGGGAACTTTATTGCAATGTTAGTGTTTTAAATACTTCCCAGTATCTCAGGGAAATGGACTATGCCATAAAATACCTTCTCTGTCATCTATACTTCATGGAGACTAGATATACATCCCCACATGCTGTGGCATGGCATTGAGAAACTGATGGAGTATACTTGAGGAAAATCTCTGTGATACATCCATTGTGCCCCCATTGATTGCAGAAATGTCCCCATAGCTAATATTTTCAAAGCCAGACATACCTTGGTGTCCACAGAGAGAGGTAGTCTACGCATCCTATGGGCCTGAATTGATGGTGACTCATCCCAACCACCTCCTGCATGGTCCTCCTAACCATGAAGTAGCAATCCACTATTTCTAAGTTCTGAAGGATATAGTATGTCAGGTGTAGATGGGTAACTCAGTACCACTGAGGGTGACAACACACACCACCATAACTACTGGCATTGCTAACACCTTGTTAGATATACCATGATATAAAGAGTCACCAATACAACAGCTACCATGTACACATTTCTGCAGTCTACCTCCCATAACTCCAAGATTTTACTATGGTCAACAACTCTGGAAGTAACATCTCTGTGTATGCAATATATACATTTCTAAATTGCTCAGCAATATTGTTTACTCTCATTTGCAGCCTCCATTGCTCTACTTTAATAATGTTGCTAATTTCCAACTCTTTATACAACCATTTGCAGATTATGTAGGCCACCATTTTTCTTGGCTTTCTGCAGTTATGCTCAGTGTGTCTTTGAAAAGTGCCCCCACCTGATGTGTGGTGACATTTCTTGAAAAATCAACTACAATAAGAAAACTCTTTCCTAATCTCAGGGCATACCTCTCAACTGTACAGATTTTTGCAGAATGTCCAGTTTTTTTTCCTCATAATTTGGTCTGTTCCTCATAAAATGTATGGTTTTCTAACAAATCATTGGGATACTCTGAGGAATGAAATGACTTAATAATGATGCACATTTGAGTTTCACACTTCATATCCTTTAGAAAATGTATTTTAACACAAACAATGTTATTCTAGATACTTTCTAAGTTTATAAATCTGCCCTATTTTTGGGCCTTTGTCCTCCCATTATGTAAGGCTTTGTCCAGATTTCTTGGGCTATGAGGCTGAGAGGTATGTCTCAGGATTAGTGTCTGATCCTTTGCCTTTGCTTTTATGGGATATTCTCATAGTTCACAAGGATAATGTTCTAATTGTTTTCCAAAAACCTCTGTTTGTTAAGTCTTTGCTATAAATCCAAATTTTTGATTGAAAACCTGTAACATTGCAACTTAACTGTTCCACTGGTTATAACTTTTTGATGGGATTTATGGTTATACATCATTTCATTTTTATGTGGCTCTCTTACTTAGCAACATGCTTTCCATTGGCCAAGTACTATTTACTATTAACCATGGTTATTATTCATAAAGTAGGACAATATTTTGAAATGCCTGTGCAAATATGGAATATGGTGGAGCAAACCTGGTATAGCCAAACTAATGATGACTGAAATGCATGCAATGAAAGTGCACTTGTAGTAACTTAATAACTACTAGAACCTGTCAGTAGTGATAATTAATAGATGATATTTCAGGGGAAAATGCCTACAGCTTTGATTATCAGTTTTTGCAAAATGAGGCTTGTTATAATAGGCTGCAACAATGTTTTATGTAACTTTTGAATCCTATATGTAATAAGATATATATAATGTAAATCTATTCATACAGATTCAATTTTAAGGTGACAAAACCTTGTTAAGGAGAAGGATACAAAATGGCCTAGCATGACTAGTGAGCCAGCACAGAAAATAACTATATCTAGAGTGAGGCATGTGGGATATTTACGTGAACCACATTCTTCAAGAACTGAGTAGCTGAATCCACAGTTTTCTATAGGAAATCACTGCTGGTGCAATTTCTAAGTGTATGTCACCAGTAATATCTCTGTCTTAACTTTTTCCTGTATTGTTTGTTTGATCATGGAGTTTTTGGTATGTAAGTGTAGAGGATGGGGATGTTTGTCCTCACATGAGATATGGGGTGGGGATGGGGTGGCAGGTTGCATTTTGTTTGCTCCACACTTTGTAGTTTGAGATTTCATTGGGGAACCACTGATTTTTTTTTATATTACTCTTCTGTTAGAAACCTTTTTAAAGCAACATGATGATATATTAAATATCAAATAACACAGAAAGGCTCTTTTATTTTGTTTTTTTTTTAAATTGGTAAACAAAACGGTAACAATTGATTCATACAAATTTTCAAGTAATTAACATTTACTAAAATACAAATAGTAATAATTATACAGATGGCGAAAAAAATATACAATAGAATAGCTTTCGCTAACATCACTTAATGGCCCACAAAATCAGGGCAGCAGATCCCTGTAGTATATCCGAAGCCAAACAAAATTAACAAATATACACTTGTAAGGAAGGTCATTTGGGTATTTACAAGATATATAAAATATAAATATAGTAAGATCAATGAACACCATTAAATTATCTTTTTTGGCTTTATCAATACCTACACTTATTGCAAAGATACATTTTCTTCAATAATATTAAGCAATTTGATTATTTTAAATGTGGGACCTTACATTTTGAACAGGAGACCATGAGTGAAAAGTATGAGATATAGCTGTACTGCAATTTTCATACACATAACATACCACCATTAAGAACATTCTCCCAGATTTACTAATCTTCTGTGCAGGACTAGTTTAGTCCTGCAAGGAAGCGGCCATTTAGGAGCAGAACAGCAGCGCATCATGCATATTAATGAAGGCATGCTGCCTGAACTCCAAATCTTACACAGATATGTAAGAGTGCAGGGGGCGTGTCTGAGAGCAGAGCTTTCAGAATATATACACCCCCACAAAGAAGAACACCAGAAAGGTCAAAAGAATGAGTGAGACTGCTCATAGGTGTCTGCATACCCACAGCAACATCCCCCCACTTGTACAACAGCAATAGTAAATACAAAGAAAATAAACATGGCATTTTTTTAATGAATCTGATTAAAGCTAAAAGTAGGTGTGCAGGACTGCCCATCACTTAGCTACGGTTAATGCAGCTTAAATGGCTGAAGAGGATAACAAGGAAGATATACGCAAATGAAGCAGTATAGCAATAGTGTAGTGGGCAGAGCATTTGCCTTACAAGCAGGCATTCCTGGTTCGAGTCCCACTGCAGCACATTCCATTTTCCATGTCAAATCATGTTATGACCAATATTTTAGTTGCATAACCTACTAAATAACATATATTTGTGAACTGGAGTATTGCATTAAATGCAGATGTGAGGTGTCAGTGTCATAATGTTGCAAAGTCCACAGATAATCACTTGTGCCCCATACAGTATATGTACACAGGAATCATGGATACAAATGGAAGGTAAAATGTGTAATGATTGATAACTCCATACAGCTTCCAAATCCCCCACCTTCCCTAGAACCATTAGACATTACTGTCTAAATCAGTGCAGTTGTAAGTGGGAGTAAGCACTAGTAAGCAAGTGTAAGCACTATTAAGTAGTAGTAAGCATATGTAAGCACTAGTAAGTGGGTTTAAGCCCGTTTGCGCAGGGGTAAGCAATGCGCACACAGGTTAAGCAATATTGAAGCTAACTCTCTGTAAGCATATTTAACCCGAGGTTAGCATTGTTTATCTTCACGCAAACCCGTGCAATCCCACTTACAACTGCTTAAAAGTGCCTTAATCACTCTATATCTAACAGCCCTTGTTCTGCCCAGCAACAAAATAAAAAGACTTGCTGGTCTTGAACCCAATACCCTATACACTATAGTCACAGTAGTTAACCACCAAACCATCACAGCAGTACATACAAATGAGGTATCACCAAACAAATCCTCACTATAGTAAAATCAAAATGAACATGTGAAAGGAATTAGTATACAGTCAAATGTTTTATAACCCACTACATAACAGAAATATGTGAACTGGAGTACTGAAGTACGCCCAGATGTGAGTTGCAAATGTAACAGAGTGTTGAAGTCCCCTACTGAACACAAGGACTCCATACAGTGTACATACACATGAATCATGGATGCCAGACATATACATAAGATGTAATGAATAATAAACCAATGCCAAAAAGCAAATATAATGCAAAGTCAAAGTTAAGCAATGCTAAGCATTGCACAGGCCAGTTTAGGAGGTGTAAGCAATGTTTAGGGCAGCTAACTCAATGTGCCCAGTGGTATATCCCTTTAAACAATGCCAACCTTAGGTAAGCAGGTTTGTTCATAGCTTAGCATTTTCAAAACTGGCCAATCATGGCAAAGTGCAGGAATTCGGCCCTACTTAAACCCAACAGGTGGGAATACATCTCATAACTGGTTGTAGCTTCCCCTTGCTGGCACCATGGCAAAAAGGGGAGAGGGAGTGCACTTCCGGGCACAGTGCTGGGGCATCCAGGAGTCCAGAGTCATGGTAGGACTCCTTGTCAAAGACCATGAGCAGAGACTGCTGCAGGGCCAGTAACAGGGTTCCCAATATAAGGCGGAAGCCCGGGACCATCTCGCCCATAACCTCACCAGTGCCACTGGCATACCCCAAACTACTGAGCAGGTCAGGCATCACTATGTTGACCTGAAGCATCGTAAGGGGGACCTCTTGGAGCAATGGATCTAAGATGCTAGAACAGCAGGGGCTGTCCCAGCTGTGTGTAAGTATCACTCCACTACATGTGTAATAATTGCCAGCTCATGTATATTATGGATAGGTATGGATAAATATTCCTCTTATGTCCTTCACAGTAGCAAGTGAGTTGGCCGTGAACCAGGAAGCCCATGGCTGTCACATGGAGAGGTTGCAACATGAGGCAGGTCAGTAATACTCTTACATGTACTGTCATAGGAAATAAATCTAAAAGCAATAGTAAGGTAATTGCCAGTAAATAACCTGTATTGTTTAAGGCAAGTACAGCATACAGCGGGGAATATGGCAGGAAGAGTCTCATATAGTTTGCATGTAAATAAAAGCATAATAGCCTGACAGTAAAGGTCTAACTGCTGGACTGAATGTGTATACTCTGGTATCATATGGTAATGTAGATTTGCAATCACTTAATAGTACTGTTGCATTAAGCACTGTTACCCACACTGTGCAACATAAATAAAATGTGTAGGAAGGTCTGTATATGACTGGTGTAATCCCCAGATGTCATTTAGTACAACTGAGAGACACATAGACAGAAAACAGTGAAAAGGCTGACAACAAAATCCAAATAGCACATGCAACTGAGATGTGAACTGTTGTATTTTTAGCGCACACAGAAATGGTTCGAATCCTGGCAGTGGTAGTAGTCTACATACAGAATCATACCCAACAACTGTGCAGATATGTCCAGAATGTCCAGTAAAGTGGCCCATATCTGCTGCCTGTCCCCCTGGGAAAACAGTGGGATGATCCCAGATGTATAGGCAGCAAACAGGAAATACAACTGATTGACACACATCTATGAGAACAAAGCTGGCACACTAGCAACTCCCCAAAATCTTATGAGAGTAATAAGCCACATATGTCCCATTTACACCCCCATGTTGTCAAGCTGTGACCAGAGTGTGTACAGTAGCAGAGTGAGATGTATGTGCATAATACTAATGTGTAATCTGGTACTTTGCGGAACAACATTCAGATAGTGCTAACAAACATTGCTCCCACAGGTACGTCAGATACGAACACTGTGCCGAGAAATAAAAAGCTTGATACTCTGTACTGGTACTGTTTACTCTGGTATTGTATGGAATTGTGAGTGTTGCCGTTGCTCTGAATAAAAAGGTATCACCGATCACTGTCACCCACTGTGCTACATAATATAACTGTGTAGAAAAGCCTGTATAAGAGTGTTGTAAGTCACTAAAGGTTGAAGAGGGCAATAGTCTAGATATGTCCCGGTTCACCTGCATGTGGTCAAGACATGGCCAGAGTCTGTGCAGAAAGAGATGGACAGGTATGTTCACAACATCAACCTGGAATCTGGGAGTATGTGTAGAAACAGTTAGTGTTAACAACCATTTCCTCCAAGGGTATACTGGTAAGAGATGTATACTGCAGGTAAAACCAGTTCATGTATAAAGATGATGACAGCCATATCGCTGTCCAAACTAAGGCAATAGGGTAGTGTAGTAATACTTGTAAGGTACAGATAACAGCACTGACTAGGAAAGTAATGTGAACTACAGGAATATACTAGTTGTTATTTGACATCTCCCCCCACCATATCTCCAACAATAAACTAAATACCCACCTCAACCAGTATGTGATGACTTTACTGTTCTGTTGGGACATATGTCCAATTGGTTGATAATTATTTAAATCTGTTTCCATGCATGTGCTATGTTGAATTACTCCAACATTGGTGGCATGGTGCCATCAATGTACCTGCATGCTGTTGTTATTACCACTGTGGTCCCATATATGCATATGTTCCATTTGCTATGCAGCTGTTTCGTATCTGGTGTCTGGGTTAATGGGAATATCTATGCATGCTGTTATACCTAACCCTGGAATGTGTTGACTATTACTAACCCACATATGTTGATACACCATAAACACCTTAGTACGTATGGGAATGCTGGTCCCAGCGGACCCACCTGTCCCACCTCAGCTGGCCGTGGCACCAGGAACCAGCATGTCTGGGGCCCAACCCAGGAGCTCCTTGTCCATTGGTCCTACACCACTTTTGGGTGGACCTGCCTCAGGGGATGGGGCTCGCTCCCCCTGGGAGCGGGCATGGACAGGAAGCTGTCACCCATCGCCAGGTCTGGGCCGTGGTGCGTAGAGAGCTCAATCAGCAGTTTGGAGATCTTCTACACCAGCTTGAGGGCCACGTGTCATGACTAGAGGGTTGGCCTGGCTCTCAAACTCAGCCTCCAGCACAGCCACCTTTGGGGTCATGAAGGTGCAGTGGTAACTGGCCATGGGTGGGGATCTCAGTTCCACTGTTTCCACTAGGGGGCTCATTGGCTTCCGATTTCACAACACCCCTCCTCATAAAGGTGTTTACCCCCACGTGTCATATACTGCCTCTGTATGCATCTTGTTTGTCTTGTCTGTTAACCCCTACCCTAGAATTTTTAGAATTTTTAGAAGTTTTAGATTTTTATGAATTCTTATGAATTATTATATCTTTTTAGGACACTAATACATTATTAAAATATATATACAAACAGAATGTTTTATTTGAATCCCAATAGATTTTAACAAGTATAGATTTTTGGTTATATCAGTTAGTATTATAAGTTACACATATATATATATATATATATATATACATTTTTTCGATATACCTTTAAGAATGTAACTTATTAAATTACTTTAACTAATTGATTAATTAATTAGGTGTAGGTCAGATGACCATTAAGTATTATAAATAGGTTTGGTTTCCTCTTACACTCATCTTGATAAAGCCTGGTATTAACCAGGCGAAAGCGCTTGTTTTAATTTGACTGTTAGTTGTTTTCATTGTTGTCACATCTATTAAAGACCTTTTTGCAGAAAACCTTGTGACTGGCCGTCTCTGCTGTGGCTTGTACTACTTCCCAGTTTGGAGATCTTCTACACCAGCTTGAGGGCCACGTGTCATGACTAGAGGGTTGGCCTGGCTCTCAAACTCAGCCTCCAGCACAGCCACCTTTGGGGCCGTGAAGGTGCAGTGGTAACTGGCCATGGGTGGGGATCTCAGTTCCACTGTTTCCACTAGGGGGCTCATTGGCTTCCGATTTCACAACACCCCTCCCCAAAAAGGTGTTTACCCCCACGTGTCATATACTGCCCCTGTATGCATCTTGTTTGTCTTGTCTGTTAACCTACCCAACCTACCCCCCCAAATATACCTACTATCCCTCCCCAACATCCCACTCTCACCTGCAAAAAAAAAAGGGCAATCTCTTCCCAAAAAATATCTCGCCTTATACATAGCTGTCCATTTCATACGTGTCCACTGGACACATGTAATCTGGTCTAATTGACATCACAACATATTGTTGTCCTCACCCGTCTCTCAGGGGTTTGAGCACCCAAATCTACCTCCAAATTAAGTGTATATGCACAGCTGTTGCTGTAGAAGAAATGGGCAGCTACGGACTTTCCCTACACCCTTCCTGCACATCCCTAGCTATTTTCCCTACTGTCTTTCCTTCTTTGTGCCCCTTTTTTCATCACTTTCCTATCAATCCTTTTTTTCTTTTCTTTTAAAAAAATTAGCACGGGGGTAAGTGAGAGTAAACACTTTTATGCAGCAGTAAGTGGGTTTAAGCTTGTTTGCATGTAGGTAAGCAATGCCTACACAGATTAAGCAATTGAGAAGCTAAGTCAGTATAAGAAACTGTAACCGGAAGTTAGCAGTGCTTACCTCTGTGCAAACCCACTTACAACGGCTTAAAAGGGCCTTAATCACACTGTATCCAACAGCCCTTGTTCTGCCCAGCAACAAAATGAACAGCCCTTGCAGGTCTTGAACCCAGGACCCTCTACACTTTTGTCACAGCACTTAACCACTACACCATGACCACTGTGAAGACAGCTGGTGTTTTACCAATATATCTGTCAATACACATATTGTGTAGTATTGAACAATTGCCTTTGCTTCAACAATTGTGTAGTACTTGTTATTAATATGACTGTTGCATCACATATGTTGTTTTATCATAATGTACACAAAGCAGATACATACGGTAAGATACATCTGGGAGGGTATACACAAGCATGAGCTTTACACATGACAGGAATATGGCTATATATATATATGTATATATATATATATATATATATATATATATATATATATAAAATAGGTCAATATATGTCTACATGTACATACACATGTATACTCATACATATGTCTGTATACACATCTGTATAGTGCAACATATATATGGCCATGTGTACATCTCTTTGTATGTACATATATATAGATATATGTATATATAGCTATATATGTATGCACATCCTATGTACATAGATATGCCTATTTATGTGGGTATATATGTAGATATCTATAACTGTATGTACATACATATCTATTATGATATACCTATTACTGTCAATATATATGTAGATATCCATATGTATATGTGCATATGTACCTCTATCTGTATATGTGTAGACATATATTGCTCTGTATATGTATATATCTGAGTGTTTATATGTATGTATATATATATATATATATATATATATATATATATATATATATATATTTATATATATGTACATATACATATCCATCTATGTATGTCAATACGTATATGTGTATATAGCTATATAGATATATGGATAATTATACATACATATATGTTCACCATATGTCCTGAACATGGAGTGGAGCCCTACCTCAGCCCCAATAGTCCCAACCTCTTAGTGCAAGGGGATGTCAGGTATGTTTTGCAGGTATATTTGTAGACTATTGCTACTGTAATAGGGATTGTCTTCACAGGCATGTTGTGTGTGGGAGGTCACATCTGCTTTTAACATGTGTGCCATTGGCTACTAACAGACATCCTAAGGGCATCATAGTACAGTACCACTGCTAGCACAGTAATGCTCCTGTGGATTACAGCAGAGATATGGCCAATATATGTGGACAGTCTGACACACTCTGGTCAGTCCAGAGGTATACACAGAATCCCTTAGTGCAAGACATGTGGACCAAGAATGACAATGTAGATGTTAACAGCCATGTAGATGGGTATATCACGTAAATGATGGTATATATTTGCCCCCATAGGTTATGCATTCATACACCCCTGTCTGTCCTGCCACACAATAACCTCTGGTACAGAAGTGCCATGGCCACATACTACCCACCAGTTAGTGACATACATCTGTACAGAATCCCACTGCTTTGTCTGACATACATGACTGTTATGGTGGCCCGGCAGCAGTACATCTGGCAAGTATCTGGACATAACATCTCACTGGGCAAGTACACTAAGTTGCTAGGCATGTAACAAAGCACTGTTCAGGCTACAGGCAGACTGCCACAACACTGGCCTACAGTTCCTATGGGGGAATACATATGTACCTGCATATATATAGCAAGCTCTACAGGCATGTCACAGCACAGAGTAACAGACACCTGTGTGAAAGTACATAACCACAACCAATGTATGAACACAGCAACATATGGTAAGCTAGCAAAATATTACAGTATATGGACTATCTGATCAACACCATCCTCATATGTGCCACTCACACACTGACCCTGCATATACTGGGCTGCTACACAGTGTGGTCTGACACCTGTGTATGGTATGGGACATATGTGTGTTTGGCCCTACAAACATGTAAGCCAATAGGGTAAGATACAGTAGAACAGCATGTAACATCCAATAGAACAGGACCAAGAACAATGACATCTACCACAGTCTGTACACAGGTCATGGTACATATTCATAATACACACACTGTCCACAATCACCATAAGTACACAGACCACAGTACTGTACACACAACCACAGAATGCCCAGGTTATGTCCTCAAATATTACCCCTACTATACATAACATGTTTAGCAGTCTGATATCTCACTGGCTTGTAATCAGATATGATGTCAATAAATATGGTATACAGAACATATGCATCTCTTACTGCATGACATATGTACAAACGTTGGCAGAGTTGTGGCTGGAGGCAGAAACACAGGGCCAGTATTGACATGTTGCTGTGATAACCTCATACATTTACTGTTGTAACAGGGTTTGTTGCAATATATGTCCTATGAGGAATATGAAGTCAGTAACTCTCACTGCTGTCACCATGTACTGACTGCAATCCTCACACTATGCTTCTGCAGTTCACAGATAGGTGTTCTGTGGGTAACACAAGAAACATAAAATACCACACACTGCCCAGTCTGCAGATGACCCTACAGATGGGGATTTCCTCATAAACATAGCACTGACATGACAGGTATTAGAACATGAAGGACAGCCATATCCAAACACACCCTGTTAAGCCAACATTACTCCAAATGCAGTATAGCAGCACTTACAGTCTGTAGTCAAGTCAGGCACATCCCCCTCCTGTGTGTTGGCCTGTTTCCACAGTGTATGTTGTTAGAGGTAAATCCCCAATCCATTTGTGATGCTGTTTGCCAAACAGCAGATGTAGGTCTTGTTCACAGTGAATGAAAAGGCCTAACACCAACATGATGTTCCTAGATATCGGAGTGTGCTTCCATGCAATTGGCTATGGGAATGTTACCATAGCTGTTCCACATGCAATCAGCTAGAGGAGGGCTGCAATGCATGCAGAGGCCATCAGCTGATCATGAGCATCACTTACAATACACATGCTGCTGCCTAAGCAAAGCAGGTGTAAGTCTCCACATCCACCAGACAGGGAGTGAGAGAGGCAGACAGAGGTAAAGATAAGTCAGGGAGGGGTGGGAGAGTAAAACTTAAGCACATTTGTGTCACACACCTACCAGCACACGGTATCAAACCCCTAACTGACTATTGCTATCACATGTTTATGCAGTTATTGGATCCGCCACATAGGTTATGTGTTGAGGAGCCATCCAAAGTATATGTGATGGTGAGTGACATCTGCAACAGTGATGTGGTAGCTATACGGTAGGTGTAGTGCACGTGCCTGTCCACATGAACACGTGTCAGTGTCAACACAGCTACACTATCTCAGGGACCCACACAAACTGACACACTTGGCAGGGTCAGGAATACAACTCATCACTAGTTAGATTGCCACAATACAGTACTATGCAGATATCACATGCACCACAAGGGTTATCCAGTGGTTATATGGGCAAAGGGTATGTGGAGGTGACTGACACCAGACAGCATGCTTCAGTATGCCAATGGGGGTTGTAGTGAGTGTGAATTTGGTCATAGCAACAGTGCTGCACACACAGACAGAGGGTGCCAGTACTGACATGCATGGGTGCATTGCTTCATGGGTGTGTAGTGGTCGACTGTGCCAGACGGCTATACAAGGCTAGGTGATGGGTACACTTTGGCATCAGCCACATGACAATGTTCTGCAGCATGGCTCAGGGGTGAAGTTTCTGGATTGGCCAACACAGGTTGGGTATTGTATTCACCATCCAGTCACCTGCCATTGCTGTGTATTGCTTGCCATGTATGTGTTCCTTAGTCCATGACATGGACAGTGTCTGGGATGTGCACATGTCCCATATGCATGTACAGTGACATGTAGAACTGTACCTGGGGTGTCTGGCCCATGTTGTGTACACAGATTGTTATCATCAGATGTGCCAGTCCTGGCATCATGTGGTGGGAACTGTTAATGGACAGCAGATTGACCCTGCACCTACATTGATAGCATGATACAGGTATTCCCTGGTGTCAGTGGCATCTATCCATACAGGCATGTGTTTAAGGCATGGTATGTCCTTTGTGGGGCACATTTGATAGCACCACAGGTGTTGCAGGTGTCTGGTGGGGAAAATAGGGAAGGTGCACTGTCTGCATGTACATGCCTATTGGACTGATGGACAGGGTGCCATGCCCTCTGCAGCCCACTGCAATCACACCATGGTTACTGTCAGTGGGCAATATGCAGGGTGCTACCAACATAGCGGTTGTTGCCTAGGCAAGAGTGTGTATGAGACATGGGTTGAGAGTGTTCTCTGAGTAATACAAGGGTTGCTAACTTTCTTCACCAGGCTTTGATGTCACATGTAGGGGTAGGGATTTGCACCACAGCCTCTCAGCTATTTCACATTTTTTATCCCTGTAAGGTGGACATTGTGATGCATACTAGCACCGCCATATAAGAAATTTGCAAAACCTGTTCCACAATAAGTCCAGTTGTTACACACTCACAGCCACCTCCACACAGGATATGAATAACTAACAAACACACACACACACACACACACACACACACACACACACACACACACACACACACACACACACACACACACACACACACCTGCCATGTCAGGGATTAGAACTCCTACCTAACTAGTTTATCACACTACAGCAGTACACAGTTATAGGATGTGCCATGGAGATAACAGGGCTACTCCTTCCCCAAAGGTGTATTTCACAGTGAATGACATCAGCTGGCTTGCTAAACTAGGGCATTTGAATTGTAGTGAGTGTGACTAGCCTAAAAAGCATTGCTCCCTACACAGACATAAAAACACACACACAAACATCCACACTTGCCATGTGTGGGAATAGAACCCCTACCAGAGTTCTATATCACACTACAGCACTACGCTGTTATAGGATGTGCCACAGAGATTACTGGAGTACTCATTCCCCAAAGGTGTATTTCACAGTGAATGACATCAGCAGGCTTGCCAAAGTAGGGCATTTGAATTGTAGTGAGTTTGACTAGCCTAAAAAAAGTATTGCTCCCTACACAGACATAGAAACACACACAGAAACATCCACACCTGCCATGTGTGGGAATAGAACCCCAACCAGAGTTCTATATCATGCCACAACATTATGCTGTTAGAGAATTTATGGGAATAGAACTCCTACCTAACTAGTTTATCACACTACAGCAGTACACAGTTATAGGATGCGCCACAGAGATTACTGTGCTGCATCTTTCTCAAAGGTGTATTTCACAGTGAATGACATCAGCAGCCTTGCCAAAGTAGGTCATTTGATTTGTAGTGAGTGTGACTAGCCTAAAAAGCATTGCTCTCTACAGAGACATACACACACACAGCACACACACGCACACACACACACACACACACACACACACACACACACACACACACACACACACACACACACACACACACACTTGCAATTTATGGGAATAGAACTCCTACCTAACTAGTTTATCACACTACAGCAGTACACAGTTATAGGATGC
Organism: Protopterus annectens; assembly: GCF_019279795.1. Classification (NCBI taxonomy): domain Eukaryota; kingdom Metazoa; phylum Chordata; order Ceratodontiformes; family Protopteridae; genus Protopterus; species Protopterus annectens. Next base: position 383,781,121 of record NC_056731.1, read on the forward strand.
GCCACAGAGATTACTGTGCTGCATCTTTCTCAAAGGTGTATTTCACAGTGAATGACATCAGCAGCCTTGCCAAAGTAGGGCATTTGATTTGTAGTGAGTGTGACTAGCCTAAAAAGCATTGCTCTCTACAGAGACATACACACACACAGCACACACACACACACACACACACACACACACACACACACACACACACACACACACACACGCGCACACACGCACACACACTTGCAATTTATGGGATTAGAACTCCTACCTAACTAGTTTATCACACTACAGCAGTACACAGTTATAGGATGCACCACAGAGATTACTGTGCTGCATTTTCTCAAAGGTGTATTTCACAATGAATGACATCAGCAGCCTTGCCAAAGTAGGGCATTTGATTTGTAGTGAGTGTGACTAGCCTAAAAAGCATTGCTCTCTACAGACACACACACACACACACACACACACACACACACACACACACACACACACACACACACACACACACACACACAGTTGCCCTGTCTTGGATTAGAACTACTACCTATCTAGTTTATCACACTACAGCAGTACACAGTTATAGGACGCACCATGGAGATTACTGGGATATGCCTTTCCCAAAGGTGTATTTCAAAGTGGAAGACCTCAGCAGGCTTGTCATAGTAGGGCTATGGGGAGGGCAGTGTGTGTGCATGGGCCATAACCCATTCATCTAGAGTTTGACACACCACATGCTGGCACACGCAGGGTTATATTCTGCAGGTACATTAATACAGCTGCTAGATGACTACTTCCTTGTACAGTCATGTTGCACAGCTAGCACTTGCACCACATAGTCTGTAATGCTGATGGATACTGGTCGCTAATGTCTACAGTGAGTGACATTTACACCTCATATGGTTCTAGCCATTTGGCTGTGTGCTGGGTGGGACAGGCCTCATAATGGATGGCTCTTTGTCACAGTCACTCTCTTCCACACATCTATGTATGTCTACTTTTGGCTTATTATAGTGTGTTGTCCTTGGATATATGTCTGTATTCCTATCCACTGTGTGTGCAAAGCATGACTGGTGCATACTGAGGAGTGTATGCACTAACATCTGCAACTGCCAGATATGTATGGTCCACTGTTGATTGCAGACATGGGCTTCATTTGTTTAAGTGTGTGAGCATGCCCAGTATGCCCTTCTGTATTGAATGTGTGGATTGATTCCAGGTAGTTTGTACTCCAGTGCAGACCTTTGTGTTGTACACCTACAGGTAGCAAATTATTTTTGCAAGGTATCCATCAATCATTTGGCAATATGGGGACAAACTGTGCAGGGGAGAGTGCAGGAATACTGCTGGGATGGCTTAGTGGTTAACTACTGTGACTATGGTGTATAGGGTCCTGGGTTCAAGACCTTCAAAGGCTGTTTATTTCCCCTCACCCCCTAAAGGGCCTATATCTATACAGGAAGAATGCAGAGTCCCTGTAATTACAACTACACAGGTAAAAGATGCACTCTCTAAAGCCAAAAACACAGCATCCATGGGACTGGACAACATCCCAAGCTGCATTTTACACAAAATTCAGAACGAACTGGCTCTGCACCTAAGCACCATGTTCAATCATAGCCTCACATCAGGCTTTGTGCCCACTGAATGGCATACAGCAACAGTTATCCCACTCCACAAAGGGGGAGCCACCACTGATCCTGGGAACTATCGCCCTATTAGCCTGACCAGCCTGGTCTGCAAGGCCATGGAACGTATCATCATGAAACCCATAAACAAAGACATTGGTAACCTCCAAACTCTGGATCCCACCCAGTTCGGGTTTGTGAAAGGCAGATAATGCCTCCTGAACCTGATTGACTTCTTTGAGGCAGTCACCAAAGCCATAGATGAGGGTAAGGTGTTCCACACATCCTATCTTGACCTCGCCAAGGCTTTCGACATCATTCCCCCATTCTGGAATTATAGCTAAACTCACTAAACTAGGTATAAATTCCTACATCACAAGATGCATTGCCAACTGGCTCACTGACAGAACCCACACTGTAAAAGTTGCACACCCCAAATCTGACCTCAAACCAATGACAAGTGGAGCACCACAGGGTTCAGTCCTGGGATTTTCCTGTTTGGTATCTACTTCTCTGAAGTACAGGCTAACACAGAAGGCCTCTGGCTAATGAAGTTTGCAGATGACTGCAAACTAGGAACTATAGTCGAGTCCCCATATGATGTGGAAATCCTACAGATGGGCCTCACTGAGACAGATGCCTGGTGTCAGAGCCATGGCCTCAAGCTCAAAGCCAAAAAGTGCATTGTCATCCCCTTTGGTAAAAACTCTGTACCCATGAATGACTGCACAGACAGCAGTCTACTTAACACTGAATATATGATTAGAGACCTTGGGACCCAGGTGGACAGTAGTCTGTCCTTTGGTAGTCACATTGGCACAGTAGTCAGGAAGTCCTTCTACGTGGCACATCTCATCATAAAAGGGTTCTCATCCAGGAAAAAAAGAGGTCATTGTTCCCCTCTAGTTGACACTCATTAGACCCATTATAGAGTATAACGCCCCTTTTGGAAAGTACCTCCCAAGACATCTGCAGCAGCTGGAAAGGCCACAAACGTACCTCACAAAGAGGATTACTGGCCTCAAACAGATGCCCTACACTAACCACCTCAAAAAACTCCAGCTTTACTCCGTAGCATATCGCCTACTCTGAGGTGATCTCTGCCTAACATATAAAGCTGTGTCAGACCCAGAGCTGTTGGACATGCTACACCTAAAGAAATCCCAATCCCTCTGAGCTACACACTCTAGGGACCTAAACCTTGTCACCACAATAAACAGGACACGCTGGAGGGATAGATTCCTGTCCCAGAGACTTCCCATACTCTGGAACAGGCTACCCATCTATGTCAAGCAAAGTTCTTCATTAGCACTCTTCAAGAAAAATCTTGATGAGTGGATGGGAAATAGGAAATACACCCCAGGGATCCCTTCTGTGTCTCTGCTCGACAGTGGCACAGGAAAATAACTTTCTTCAGGGGCGTAAGCCAGGGAATCTTGTTTGTTAGGCTTACGTAGGCCCTTGGGTCGATAGCCTAGCAGCTACCTATGAACCTATGTACTGTAGGTGATTGTGTCTGTGTTGCTTCAGCTACATGGTACTGCTGTTAGCAGAGATATTCAGACATGTACTGTTATACACTGTGATGTTTTTTGTCTTTATGTACTGTCAGGTGGACATTCTTGCTCACAGTGATGTCTTGGGGGACAAGGGTGACTGCAGCTGTGTCTGGTATTGTGGGCAGACACCTACATATTCATGGTAAGTTATGCCATTCTGGAGGGAGAGCTGCATACACTTGCTGCTGGGTCTGTGTATCTGGTTCAACACCTTGGTACAGTGCTAGCAGAGGATCCCATACTTGTACATCCATCGACATGACAGTATGGCCTTATCTTGCTGTGGCAATACCTCACAGCTGTACAGATTTGTAAAGGTTACACAGATGCAGGGGCCATGAGTTAGGACATTACCCCTATTGTGGTGTATGGCCAGGTATGTAGCCACCTATTTATGTGTTTGCAGCCAGGGATAGTGTGTGCACACAGCTTTGTGTCGGACCTTGCACATTCCATGCTGCCCATGCTCCCACAGCCCCTCTGTTATTCTATCCTCTTCCATACATTATGCATACATTCTCTGATACTTTCCCTAAGGTTATCACCCCATCACAGCTGTGTTTTGGTGTTGGTTCACAGTTTATGCAGTGGGACATGGTGGACATGTTACTGTGGTTTGTCCACGTGGCCTGGCATATGGCATATGTGGAGTGTATGTTATTATATGGGTGTCCATGACATAACATGCATTGGCAGTACATGTGAGACACAGGCCTTTGGCAGAAGCCTGTGGGTTATTTGGTGTTGATGCAGACCAGATGTGGCAGACCATTGTATTCTGTCAGTCATACAGTCTCAGACCACCATACAGTATATTTCCTGGGATGACAGGGTAGGTGTGCTAGGTGTTCATACCAATACCTTCTATCAGTCTTGATCAGGTGGTGTGGATGCTGGCAGGGTGCTACCTACAACTAGGGGCACACCTGCATGGGACACCTGCACTGCATGCTGCATTCTTTCACTTTTGCCATGTAAAGATGGGGTCATATTGTACACATTCCCCACAGCAGGGATACAACCAGAGAGGTACCTGTGGGTGGTATTTGGGTGAGCTGTTTGCATGTGTGCTATGGACACTACTTGCATCTGACACACAGATATGCATGGGGCATTCTAGTTGTGATGGCATGTACAGGTATATCAGTTGTTTCCCAATACAGCAGTCCTACCTCCTTTGTGATCTGCATGTGTTCGGGCAGACAACAGCGGTATCCCCTACTACAGGACCAGATAATGTGATGCATACCTGTTTGTACAATTCCAAGGGTGTGTCCATTTCACAGTTACACAATACATACTGCATGTCTGGGGTACTTTCCCCTGTGTACTGCTTGTATATCTAGCCCAACAGCCATGCCATGTCAGTCTTTCAGATGGTGACAAATATTACCACCATACATTTACAATGGCTTACTGCTAGCATGTGTTATACTGGTGGGAATTGTCTTTGGCACTGCAGTTGTGCAGACTTGGCCCTGTCATCAGCAGTAGTGGACAATGGCCCCCAAGTCATTCCTCAACATGCATACATACTGACCACTCCCACACAATATGAAACACACATGGACCTAACACACACATACCTGCATATTGTGCAAATGCTACAATCTATCCTGCTACCTTGTCCACCTCTGGGCATCTGTGCTCCACTGATATTATACCTACAAATACATGTTACTACATGTCTACATAGGGTTGTGGGGAGGCACACCTGACTGTTTATACATTTCTACACAGAATTGGGGGGGCACACCTAACTATTTCTTAATCTCTACACAGGATTGGGGGACACACCTGACTGTTTCTACATTTCTACACAGGATTGGGGGGCACACCTGACTGTTAATACATTTCTACATAGGATGGGGGCATACCTGACTGTTTATACATTTCTACACAGAAATGGGGAGGGCACACCTGACTATTTCTACATCTCTACACAGGATTGGGGGGCACACCTGACTGTTTCTACATTTCTACATACAATGAGGGGGCACACCTGACACTTGTACACATTTGCTGTGACTGTACTGGTATGTCAGGTACTCCATTTCATTCTGTATTCTAACCTATCATGCTGACTAGAGGCATATTAGTGTACTACAGGTCTTAGGTTTGATTGACCTACATATTAGTTTCTGACTTCCTACCCTTCAGAACTAACATCTCACTGCCTGACATGATGTAGTCTGTCTGTGTAGGCCTGAGGGGGTGGTTACCCATAGGCATCATTCAGAGGCCATAGCACAGCCTTTGTTTTGTGTTTGTCTACACCTGTCCTGCTGGCTGAGACTGTTGTTGGGTATGTGAGCCTCCCTGACTTGCATGTGTGAGTCATATGAACACACATGTGGCCCAGCACATTTCCTGCAGTGGGTTTTGTCGCACTGTGTAGTACTGGCTACTATGGTGACACCAGTATTTGTTACAGATTTCATGGTGCCGCTATAGGTGTCTACTATCTGCTGGCATCCTATTCAGCCACCCGATTCCCTTGCATGCTCACATCCATACCATAGATACAATTGACTACACATACTACTCCAATCAGCAATCGGTAAGGGGAGTAACTTACCTTGTGGGTGTGCCAGTATTGAAGATAGTGCTGAGGGCTGCCTACATTGGATGCACATAGTACACTCCATATACATGGTTGAGCACAGGTAGTGTCATGTTTGACATCCCTTTTACTGTATGTGCTAGTCAGAGAGAGGTGTCCTTCCCTGGGTCCATACTGTGTCAGTGTATGTGCTTGGCGTTGCCTCTTTGCCAAAACCATGGCATACTGGGAATGCCTCCATCTGCCAACTGGGGCAGTTTCAGGTTGTTCCTCCTCTGAGTCACTCTATGCCTGTGCAGGCCTTTTTCAAAAGGAACCTTGACGACTGGATGGGAGATAGGAAATTCACCCTGGGGATCATGTCAGTGGCCCTGCTAAACAGGGGTCCAGGGAAGTAAATATTGTGGGAATAAATATCCAGGGAATTGTTATGGCTAGGCTTGTATAGGCTCTAGGGCAGATAGCCTAGTACCAGCCTATGAACCTATGCACCTATAGGTGGGGGGCTGTGTGGCCCTGCCCTGTGCTGTTCCTGCTGCAGCTGTTTCCACAGGATCATATTGTGTAGCATGGCACATACAATGACAATTTGGGTACATGTAGCTGGTGAGTACTGCAAGGTTCTACCGGATGTGTCCAGGCACTGGAACCATGACTTGAGCATCCCAAACACATGCTCTATTATGATTCTGGTCTGTGCGTGTTCCTCATTATGGCATTCATGTTCGGATGTGTGTGCATTTCTGATGTGTGTCATCACCCATGGCTCCAGTGTGTAACAAGCATCCCCCACTAGCTGACCGTAAGAGATGTCCTCATTGGCAAATCTCTGGTACAGCTGCATCAGATGCTAGATGTGGGAATCGTGATAGCTTCCAGGGCAGCCAGCACACATATTCATTATAATGCCCTGGGCATCGTACATGACCTGGCAGTTGATGGAGGGTAAGCCCTTGCGGTTGATTTAGACCCTACCCTGCTCACCGGGTGGTGCTTTGATGCATATGTACATGCAGTCTATAGCACCCACCACCTCAGGGTATTCTGCTATTTGGTGGAAGAAACTCATATTCCTGGCCAACACCTCACGGGTGTTGAGGAAATATACATACTCACCGACATGTGCTGACATGGCATCCAGGAACTGGTGATGCCTGCGAGATCCCCATGATATCCCCAGTTGGACTTTAGGAGGTACCTGTGGCTAGTATTCCTAGGCCTACACATACCTTGGTATACACTGGGATAGGTTCCCCTCTGTTAGTTCTGTGTGTCAGGCATGGCCGGCACAGCTCAACAATTTGCTGTAGGAGGGCCCTGTCCACCCTATAGTGCTCCACTATCTCCAGCTCATGTAGCCCCTGGTATGTTACCACTCTTCTCCATCTCTTCAAAGTAGATTGGTAGACAGCATTCTCATCCTCACCACCCTCATCCTCTTCCACATGTTGTTGTATGATAGCTGCTGCAACCCCTATCATTTTCATGTTTTGTTTGTTAAAAGTTTCCCGCTTGTATACACCGGTCATGTAGAGTATGGGAATAAACAGAGGGAAAGGTTTTTGCATAGTTTATAGTAGTGTTCTGAGCTGAACTGGGCTGGTCTGCTGCATGTGTAATTGGCTAATTCTGATACATTTCACCTGCCAGCTATGCTAGTTCTCCTAGATTACCTTCCTACTGCTGTTTTCCCTTCCCATTGCCTTCCTGTTTAAGCCCAGGGATGCGCTGTGCAAACACAGTGCCAACTGTGCACAGAGCTGCTATTTTCTGGTTTACTTTTTTTTTCCTTTAAAACCCGGTGCGCGGCGCACACACCCGCTTTGGCAATGTAAAGAGTGTTAGGCAGCCTCAGACACACACCCTTGCTTAGCTCTGCTAAGTTAGGAGCAAGCCCGAGCCACAGGGCTCCAATCCGCTTACAGTATGCCTGACACACACCCCTATGATGTCAGCTAACTCCTAGGCTTGCACCAAGCTATTCCTGCTCTTACACTGTTGGGTGCTGACTAGCATGCAGGGGGAATCTGGGATTCAGTATCATTCCCACTCATTTGCATAGGATTGCCTGCTAAAGCATAGTTACATGTCCCACACTGAGCCTCCCCACTTAGCAACCCCTATTCACTGGCGATGTTGTCTTCTGCATGCCATTGAGTATAATGGCAAAATAGTGATTTTGGTTAGAATGCTTATTTTATGTTCTTTTTTTCTTATTTTCCCCCGATCCCATTTTTTTTTTATTTTTGCAAGTGTTTTCCATGCCAGTGGCCTTATACTTGGCCATTGGCATGCTTTCTACATGATATCCACCCTTTATTTGGAGCTGTCATGACTCCGTTTTGTAATTTGCAAAAATGTACTCCGTTCCTGGTGGAGCACATTTCTGCAGATTACACTAGTCCTGCATGACTGGTTTCCAGTTTCCTGGATAGCAAATTCACCTCATTTGCATGGATTTCTCCTGCAAATTGGTTAATTTGCATACAGGGGCTGAGTCCATGCAGGAAAACTTGTGCACACCCCTACAGGTTATTCCTGAATCGCACGACAGACATATTGCCCTGCACTAGTCCTGCACACCATGCAGGGCTTGCAGAATCCAGGGGATTTTTTTTGGCCTGGATAAGATAAGAATTAGTGAAAATCAAAATGAAAGTTTAAAAAAACTCTTTAAATTGATTACAATTCAATGCACAGTTCCACAAATTAGTCCTTAATTTATTGTTGCTTAAATTTGGATCAGATTCTAATTACTAATATGAATGAAAGGTTAATTTATCTAAATCAACGTATAAGATGGCAAAATGGTTTTAAAGATAATAGAATTTGTTTTTAATTTGTGAAAATTATCATATCTACTTTTATTACAGGGCACCTTATAAAAATGTTTACAGCATAACTTTTAGGTATGTGATAATACTGATATATTTCAGATGCAAGAGTAAATTCATTAACAAAGAAAAAAGCAAACAAAAAATCAGTAATAGTAAAATACTCAAACAATGTCAAAAATCTATTAGAATTATTATCTTCCCTTTCTTTGAGATGATTGTATTAGAGGTTGATGGCCAATCAAAATAAGTGTCATCAAATAAACTGAGTTTTCATAACAGGCTCAGAATTTTTTTTAATTAAATTAAGCAGTATTTTATATATGTGATACTTTGAAAGTGAACTGTAGAATACAAATAGCAAGTAGAGCATGTTACAGTAAGAAAATAGCAAGCACTGTGGTCATGCTTATTCTATGTAGGAAACCATGTTTATTATGTTTAAGGGAAAATATAATCCAAAATTGCCTGGTGTAGGTATTATGAAATACCAATAACAACTGAGGAATATAAGGCTGCAGTGTACTTTTGGTGCTAAAAACCTGCAGTAAGATATTCTAGTTAATTTGGAGGACCAGATAAATTACATAATATCATTATACAATTATCTGAAAACAGTTTGGAATTGTTTGATAAGAAATATTTCCTAAATAAAAAATAGTTGAAATCTTCAGTAATAGAGAACATGCTAATATTTGCCATCTGATTATATTTTGCTAAGATGAATTCCTACAGTTAATAATATTGGTTTGATTATAATTTATGTTGTTTAGAGAAAAAAAGTAATACTTAAGTAGTCTATGGATTAGCACCTTCAATCATACCTCTCAAGTGTTCCTCATTACGAGGAACCTCATTTGGGGTCTTAAAAAGTTCATGTTCCTTGAAGTTCCTCAAAGTTCCACATTGAAAGAGTCTGTCACACATTCAGTGTTAGGAATTTTTTTAAGTGAAATCCATGGTAAGTAGAAGTTAATCATATTAATTCATTAAAGGATCTTCCTTATGAGTAAAACCAGCATATTCTAACCATCCTATGACCTTCCTAGTTGAAGTTGTTAATAAGCCATTAGTATGTGTTCCACATTTTGCCCATTTGTTCCACATTATGAAGGTGAGTGTTCCTCATTTTGGAGATGGAAGGTTGAGAGCTATGCCTTCAATGTCTGTTATGCCAAATGGGTTACTATATAAAGTAAAATATATATTGTTATGTAACTTTAGTCTACAACTTGAAAAGGAATAAAGGATGTCAACAGCAGGTAGAATTAAAGGGAGGGCATTGTATAGGGAATGAAAATAAATACTAATATCATCTGCAAAAGCTGAGCTGGGAATTGTGATGCTATTTATCTTGGGAAGACAGACTGATTTAGTGAATTTAAATAAACAAGTAGGAGATTCAATATGTACATCAAAATCATAAGGGAACAGGGGCAGCCTTGGTGGGTAACATTTTTAATTAAAAGTTGGTTGGAGTACATGCCATTATCAGTTCTATTCAAGTGACCGTAATATAGAATATGGATACAATTTAAAAAAATCTCAGGGAAACCATATTTTTTAGATACAAAAACTAAGATAGGCTGCAAGCTGTAGAATTCCAACCAGTTTATTCTTAGCGCTTTCGTTCAGGAAATACATGAACTTCTTCAGACAAAGAAACCCCAAGAGTCCTCAGTTAAAATAAAACTGTCAATTAAGATGAGATAATTAATTATAAAACCAATTAACATAACTTGAGAAATTTAAAGAGCCAGTGTTATACAAGGTAAAATGTATATGTAAATAAATACAAATGCTTTTTTTTTTAAAAAAATCAGCAACAATTTTAAAATCACAACACATCAGTCTTATTACTTAATTTTCATTTATATAAATTAATCTAAATACTTTTAAATGCTAGATAACAACTTGAACAACTCAAACAAATAGAAATATAAAATTCGTATAAATATATACTGTTAGATATGTATAAATAAATATTTATAAATTCATTCAAGTATTAGAAAAGTTGTTATACAACCGAATTTCACTTTTGTAGGGCTTTTAATTTCAAAATGCATTTTATTGAGCAGTATTCATTAAGCCCTGGTGGAACATGCGCATATGTTTTATTTGCCAAACAAGATCCTGTTCTTCAAGCTTTAATTCCCAGTGCCCACCTCTAATTTTCCTAACTATTTGTTGTAATATTGTAAACTGGAATTTATGTGTGGGGTATTCTAGAATGTGTCTAGCCAAAGAATTTGTGGTATTACCCCTACTAATTTGGTACTGGTGTTCAGAAATTCTCTGCTTAAACATTCTTTCAGTTTTACCAATGTAGTAGCTTTGGCAACATTGGCATAAACTAGCATATACCACTCCTGTTGTTTCACAGTTACATTTTCCATTGATGGTGTAGATTTTGTTACGTATGCGAACTTTATTAATTACCTTAATGTGCTGGCACTGCTGACATCACCCACACTTTCTCATCCCCCGGGTGTTGGGGCATTTTTGATTGTTCCTTTCCAACAAATCTTTAAAATTTAGGCCTCTTCTACAGGTAATATGTGGTCTAGCTCCCGATTTCATATTAATAGCACTGTCCTCTGATATTATAGCCCAATTTTTAATCATAATATTCTTAATGGCATGTGCAGCAATAAAGAAAGTAGTAAGAAAACTTATTCTGCCATCATAATTCCTAATACTATTCTCCCTATGATCATCAGGGAGAATATTACTTATTCTTTCTCCATAACCCGGGCATAGAATAGGTTTAAAATGGCCAGTAGTCCTTTTAGTAGCCACTTCATCAAACAATTGTTGAAAAAGAAGTTATGGGTAGCCCCTTTCACGAATCATGACTTACAGTGTGTTACATTCAAACAGAAAGTCAGTCTTTGATGAGACCATTCTGGCTGCCCTAACCAGTTGGCCCTTAATAACTGCCCTTTTTTTTTGTGGAATGGGTGGCTACTACTAAAGTGTAGAAAAGTGTTTGAGTAAGTAGGTTTCCTAAAAATACTAGCCTTAAATCTATTATTGGGTCTATCTTTAGATAGTGACATGTCCAGAAAATTAATGGAGTCTGTGTTAAGCTCAAAAGTGAAATCTAGGAAGTCTGTGAATTTGGAGATTTCATTAATAAAAGTTCTTACTAAATCACGACTTCCTTTCCACATAAAAAACATGTTGTCCTGATATTTAGTGTGCCATTTTACATTTTCCTTGAAAATGGAGGTCTGAAATACGAAATGTCTTTCCCAAAATGCCATGACTGAATTTGCAAAACTGCCTCCGCATGGGGAACCCATGGCTACCCCAGTTTTTTCCAAAAAATATTCTTTGTCAAAAAGCATAAAGTTATTATTCAAAACTAGATTTAACAAGGACACAATTACATTTATCTCTTGCTGGTCCATCCACTTCAAAAATAGAAATTCACTAACCCATTCAATGCCAACCTCTTGAGGTATGACGGTATACAGATCCTTTATGTCTACTGTCAAAAAATTGCACTCTCCGTCAAATTCAAGAGAATTAATATTCTCTAAAAAACCCCATGAATCCTTACAAATTTAGGGTTTGCTGCAAATATATGGCTTAAGTTTACTGTCCACATATTTGGCACATGCATAAGTAATGGATCTCCTGCCATCCCCAATTGGCCTAAAGGGTAGATCCATTATACTTTTGTGGATTTTGGGAGATCCAAATAACACTGGTGTTACTGGTGCTGGCATGCATAGGTAATTATATGTGTCTATATCAATACTGTTTTCCAAAAACAGGTCATTTAAGCTTTCTTTGATTCTTCTGTGTGCACTATTCACTTCGTTTAAACTAACTTTAGAATAACATTCAGTAGATAAAACATTTGACATTTTTTTAATATAATCCACTTCATCCATGAACACAAAGCTGCCACCTTTATCTGGCTTCATTACTCTAACATGGCAAATTTTCAACAAGTTAAATAGTTCAAATTCATCAACTGTCATATTTTTAACTTGTCTCTGTTGATTTTTTTGCCAGTAAAGACCTTATGTCCATCTCACAAATACATTCGAATATAGCAAGAGACTCATTAATAGGAGGGCTAAAAACACTAGATATACGCAAATCATTGTGTATAGCATTCTGATTCCCAAACAAAACTGCTAAATTAATTTTATGTATGTATAACTTTAAGTCAATGATGGTTCTTGCTATATCAGTTCTCTTATCTGGTATGAATGTTAATCCTTTAGCCAGTACCTCTACTATTTCGCTGCTGATGTACATAGAGGCGAAATTATACACTTTAAAGTCCCCAGATAAGTTAGTAATAATGTCTGGTACCTTGTTTATCTCCTCATGCGATTCTGCTTCTTCCGTTGGTATCCCCAATTCCTCCCTTGTTGTTGTGAATTCTTTTGTTTGCTTCTGACCACCTGAAAATCCTGGCTAGTAGAAAAAACATTGTTCTAGCATTCATTTAAGTATTGTCCATTGACTCTTTGCTGATTTTCTCTAACCCATTCGCTGCACCTTGGTAAAGGTGTCTGTAACATGCTGTCATCATTATTCTGATCAGGTGAGCTTAGTTGGGGGTGTTGCAAAGTATTTAAAGCCTCTCCTTCACTACTGTTGTCAAGGGAACTAGAATTTGTTGAATTCAATGGGACTGGATAGGCATTCCCATTAGAATATGCAGTTACATCTCTTTTCATTTTCTTCTTTTTAACTTCAGCCGCTCTGTTTATTGTGTGATCGATGCTTGTAAAAATGTGAGCATAATCATACCTGTATCACTGCAAATCAGTATCTGTTATTATTTGATGCTCTAAAATCTCTAAATCACTTTGTAGAGTGTCAGTTTGTGAAATATATTGTGTGATGAGCATTTCTAAAAAATCGAAGCCTTGCTTATCAAATAAGCCAAGCAACTCCAGATGGAAGGGTGATTTATTAATGAGACCAACTGGATAGCACCATTGGCAAAGTCCCTTAGGTACAATTTTCTTAGCTAAACACTCCTGGAAGTAAGAAACTTCCAATTGAAGTTTCAGACATTTTAAAAGTTTTTGATCAAAACATTTCAAATTACTACAGATGGAAATAAGCTGGGGCTTATGATTTGCGTATATCTAGTGTTTTCAGCCCTCCTATTAATGAGTCTCTTGCTATATTCGAATGTATTTGTGAGATGGACATAAGGTCTTTACTGGCAAAAAATCAACATAGACAAGTTAAAAATATGACAGTTGATGAATATGAACTATTTAACTTGTTGAAAATTTGCCATGTTAGAGTAATGAAGCTAGATAAAGGTGGCGGCTTTGTGTTCATGGATGAAGTGGATTATATTAACAAAATGTCAAATGTTTTATCTACTGAATGTTATTCTAAAGTTAGTTTAAACGAAGTGAATAGTGCACACAGAAGAATCAAAGAAAGTTTAAATGACCTGTTTTTGGAAAACAGTATTGATATAGACACATATAATTACCTATGCATGCCAGCACCAGTAACACCAGTGTTATTTGGATCTCCCAAAATCCAAAAAAGTATAATGGATCCACCCTTTAGGCCAATTGTGGATGGCAGGAGATCCATTACTTATGCATGTGTCAAATATGTGGACAGTAAACATAAGCCATTTATTTGCAGTGAACCCCAAATTTGTAAGGATTCATGAGGTTTTTTAGAGAATATTAATTCTCTTGAATTTGACGGAGAGTATAACTTTTTGACGGTAGACATAAAAGATCTGTAATCCGTCATACCTCAAGAGGTTGGCATTGAATGGGTTAGTGAATTTCTATTATTGAAAGGGATGGACCAGCAAGAGATAAATGTAATTGTGTCCTTGTTAGATCTAGTTTTGAATAATAAATGTATGCTTTTTGACAAAGAATACTTTTTTGAAAAAATCTGGGGTAGCCATGGGCTCCCCATGCGGAGGCAGTTTTGCAAATTCAGTCATGGCATTTTGGGAAAGACATTTCCTATTTCAGAACTCCATTTTCAAGGAAAATGTAAAATGGTACACTAGATATCAGGACAACATGTTTTTTTATGTGGAAAGGAAGTCTAGATTTAGTAACAAGTTTTATTAATGAAATCTTCAAATTCACAGACTTCCTAGATTTCACTTTTGAGTTTAACACAGACTCCATTAATTTTCTGGATGTGTTACTATCTAAAGATAGACCCAATAATAGATTTAAGACTAGTATTTTCAGAAAACCTACTTACTCAAGCACTTTTCTACACTTTAAGCCACCCATTCCACCAGAAAAGGGTGGTTATTAAGGGCCAACTGGTTAGGGAAGCCAGAATGGTGTCATCAGAGACTGACTTTCTGTTTGAATGTAACACATTGAAAGTCATGTTTCGTGAAGGGGGCTACCCAGAACAGCTTTTTCAACAATTGTTTGATGAAGTGGCTACTAAAAGGACTTCTGGCCATTTTAAACTATTATATGCAGGGGTTATAGAGAAACAATAAGTGATACTCCCCCTGATGAGCATAGGAAGAATAGTATTAGGAATTATGATGGCAGAATAAGTTTTCTTACTACTTTCTTTATTGATGCACGTGCCATTAAGAATATTATGATTAAAAATTGGGCTGTAATATCAGAGGACAGTGCTATTAATATGAAATTGGGAGATAGACCACATATTACCTATAGAAGAGGCCTAAATTTTCAAGATTTGTTGGAAAGGAACAATCAAAAATGCCCCAATAACCGGGGGATGAGAAAGTGTGGGAGATGTCGGCAGTGCCAGCACATTATGGTAATTAATAAAGTTTACATATGTAACAAAATTTACACCATCAATGGAAAATTTAACTGTGAAACAGCAGGAGTAGTATTTGCTGCTTTATGCCAATGTTGCCAAAGCTACTACATTGGTAAAACTGTAAGAATGTTTAAGCAGAGAATTTATGAACACCAGTACCAAATTAGTAGGGGTAATACCACAAATGCTTTGGCTAGACACATTCTAGAATACCCCACACATAAATTCCAGTTTACAGTATCACAACAAATAGTTAGAAATATTAGAGGCGGGCACTGGGAATTAAAGCTTGGAGAACAGGAACTAGTTTGGCAAATTAAAACATATGCACATGTTCCACCAGGGCTTAATGAATACTGCTCAATAAAATATATTTTGAAATTAAAAGCCCTACAAAGGTGAAATTCGGTTGTATAACAACTTTTCTAATACTTGAATGAATTTATAAATATTTATTTATACATATTTATCAGTATATATTTATACAAAATTTATATTTCCATTTGTTTGAGTTGTTCAAGTTGTTATCTAGTATTTAACAGTATTTAGATTACTTTATATACACAAGAAAATTAAGTAATAAGACTGATGTGTTTTGATTTTAAAATTGTTGCTGATTTTTAAAAAAAAAGCATTTATATTTATTTACATATACATTTTACCTTGTATAACACTGGCTCTTTAAATTTCTCAAGTTATGTTAATTGGTTTTATAATTAATTATCTCATCTTAATTGACAGTTTTATTTTAACTGAGGACTCTTTGGGTTATTTTGTCTGAAGAAGTTCATGTATTTCCTGAATGAAAGCGCTAACAATAAACTGGTTGCAATTCTACAGCTTGCTGGCTATCTTTGTTTTTGTTTTTGGTTACAAGTTTATATTTTTTAGATAATAAGGAAAGGAAAATCAAGACAGTTTGATCAGTGGTTTGTCTTTATTGTAAGAACCAAGACAGAAGTAGAAAAACTAACTGAGGAAAAACATTTTCAGTCTGTTAGACAAAACTGACATAAAGATTTTAATGGTTTACATTCATTTAGTTGAGCGCACATTGCTCGATCATGCAGTACACCGATTTTTATCCGCAAATTTCTTAATGCCGAATGGTCGGAATGTTGTAAAAAACACCTGGATTCGACATTTCCAGCTGGTCTACCACCTAAATAAGCATTACCATGGGTCAAAACGGGGGTGATATTTTCCAATTCGCAACAATTGAGATCGCTTTTTTGAGATTTTGCTGCACTGCTTTCGACAGTAACCCGATCGAACATCCATCGGCCGATCAAATGCATGCATACCAATTTTAATAGCAAGATTAATTATAGTAACTGAAAGATGAGTTTCATATTAAGAGGGCTTGTATGGGACTTATGGAGAAGTACTGTCTTAGATGTTTGAGATACAGACATGAAATTCTTCAAGAATGAATACAAGTAAAGATTTTGGTAAATAAAATATGATTATATTTAGCTGTTTCTTAACACTATAACCCAAACTTTCTACATGGCATCAATGGGGGGCCATAAAATTTATTATTCCACTGCTACTCTGCAATTCTCTCCTAAAACTCTAACTCACATGACAAGTTTGGGATCTTCTTTCTGGCTGGAATTACACAGAAAGTACAATATTTTAAGAAGGAGATCCCTAACATTAATATTTTGAAAGTTTGCTGTCAAATGAAGAATTATTTCAGCTGTCTGAGCTTCAATTTGTCTTCTCATAAACTGATTGATATGTAAAATATATGCAAAATTGCAGTCCAAAGTGATCAATAAGACAAAGAAAAATTATTTGTGAAAACTACTGTGACAGAAATGTTTTATACTGTCAAGAAATATAAGTGGATCCATAGCACTGGTTTACAGGAGCTGGATATCCTTAATACCTTTCTTATTTAGTGTAATGTACCTTCCCTCACTCCTGCCACGCAAACTGTCGTGACCTCCTATGTCCGGTACACTAATGCCGCATTTCATTTGATTGCTGTAAACTCTTCTTATATTAGACATTCCCCGGGATTCATGAAGCTTGCGCCAGGCGCAGGCATAGCGTAGGCGGTATAACACCAAACATGGTCGCCGAGCGATTCAGGTACGATCCAATTCCATGTGCACTACTGGCGTATGCCAGATCTGCGCAGCCCTTGGCTTAGGTATGCTAATCACCCTATACGCAGTGCCGCACCATGCAAATGAAGGTACATAGCGATTCATGAAGTGGTGCGGGCGTAGTGTAAGCCCAAAGAAATGTAAACCAAAAAACACGGTTTACATTTTTCCAAACAGAACATCGGAGCTATGAAAGTGGACCAGACTCATGTATTACAGAGTTAACATATGCCAATGGATAAATATACAGACAATGGCATAAGAAAAGATGCACAACACCTAAAAAACAACATTTAATGTCAAGTCCACAGTAACACAAAGTACAACCGCAGGGCATGTGTGCGCAAATGGGAACACAAAGAAAATATATACAAATGTCATAAAATCGCAATGTAATACAAATCATGATTTCACCATAATACTCAATGGTATGCATGGTACACCACAACCAAGCTGCAAGGGTTGCTAAGGGTCTGTGACAGTGTTTGGCACAGTAACTAGGAATTAGTAGTCAATGCCTTGCAAATGAGGCAGGCAATAGTGAATCGCAAATGTCCCGCCGGACTAAGGATGTACCATACGGCGCAGCGCTACAACACTGAGGAGTGGCTTAGAGGTATACATGACATCAGCAGTAGGGTGTGCCACCATAGCGGTAAGCACATTGGAGCAATGCAAATCCAGCCTGGCCATTGCTAAGCAAAGCCGCAGGACAGGGGTGGGGAGGTAGGTATAGCATTGTTTAGCTGAGAGCACATATGGTGCCTGAAAGCGCATGTGTACAGGGAGGAAAACATGCCCGAAACCCGGTAAGCGGACGCATGTGCCACGCACCATAGCTCAAACAGGAAGGTCAGGGGAAGAAAATAAGGAAATGCCGCAGTAGGGTAATTGGAGTACAACTGAGCAATTAACACCTATTAACTCACAGCGGGCAATCGATGGCAGCTGACAAGTCTGTTCGCAGAAACCTGCAAAACAGGATAGGGGAGGTGTCGGATTGCAAAGAAAAGAGAACTGTCATAGCAGAGCAAAGCAAACCTGCAGTAGACCAGCCATAGAACACATTACGCAAGATAAGCCAGGTTTAGGAAAGTACAAATGAAAGCAGGCTGCTGGATGCATGCCAGAAAATGGGAGGTGAAACATGAAGAAATGTAAAGGGAAGGGCAAGAGGTAATCCACGGCAGCCAAATGTAATTCAACACCAAAGGCACCACAATAGTAGTTCCTGTCATAAAACACATAAGATACCCTGTAGCTACGATCGTACATACACACCCTATGACATCATTGGTGTTCACAGCACAATAGTATAAAGCGTGAAAGCACCCCACACACACCTGTGTATTCCCAAACACTGCACCATAGGTGTAAACATATGGGGAACTTTTACAATGTACATGTTGGGAGCTGCCATAGCTGTGATTCATCACCATGTGTTAGAGACTGACGGTGTTGTGGAGGATGATGCTGACAACCACCACAGGCCTCGGAGGAGGAGAAGAGTGTTCAGACCAAGGGTAACCTACCAGGGGCTACATGATCTGGAGATAGTAGAGCGTTACAGGGTGGACAGCGACATCTTACAGCAAATACTTGAGCTGTGCTGGCCACGCCTGAGATCCAGAAACAACAGAGGGGAACCCATCCCAGTGGACACGAAGATATGTGTAAGCTTGCGAATACTAGCCACAGGTACCTTTCAAAGACCAACTGGAGATATAATGGGGATCTCACAGGCATCAGCATCCAGGGTACTACACCAGTTCCTGGATGCCATGTTACCACATGCTAATGAGCATATATACTTCCCCCGAACTCAGGAGGAGTTGGCCAGCAATATGCATCTCTTCCACCATGTGGCACACTACCTGGAGGTACTGGGTGCGATAGACTGCACGCACATACATATCAAGTCACCACCTGGTGAGCATGGTAGGTGCTACATAAACCGTAAGGGATACCACTCCATCAACTGCCAGGTAGTGTTCAATGCCCAGGGCATTATCATGGATGTGTGTGCTGGCAGCCCTGGAAGCTACCATGACTCCCACATCTGGCATGCCTCACAGCTGTATCAGGTATTTGTCAGGGAGGACATCCCACATGGCCACCTTGTGGTGGATGCTGGCTATGCACTGGAGCCATGGATGATGACTCCCATCAGAAATGCACACACACCCATGCAAGAACGTCATAATGAGGCACACGCACAAAGCAGAATCAACATAGAGCGTGTGTTTGGGATGCTGAAATCACAGTTCCATTGCTTGCACATATCTGGTGGAGCCTTGCAGTACTCTCTAGGCACGTGTGCCCACATCCTCATAGTATGTGCCATGCTACATACTATGATCCTGCGGAAACAGTTGCAGCAGGGACAACATGGTGAAGGCCTTCACAGCCCATCACAATTGCCAAGGCCATCACAGGCACAGAGGGATTCAGACCATGAACACCCTGTGCCAGCCCCAGTAGGCAGACGGAGGCATGCCCAATATGCCTATGCCTTGACAAAGAGGGAACGTATAGCACATACTCTGACAGTGTAGGCCCCTATGGACTGACACACCTCTCCACCTGCATACACAGTAAAATGGATGGCACACACGACCACCTGTAAATTGTAATGTATAGGTGGCCTACTGTGTGAATCCTACATAGGCAGCCCTCAACCATTGTACACACAACAGCTATTGGAACAAGGAATGTCAACACCTGAACAGTACACGCACCTATCAGCATATGTTGGTACTGTGTGTATAGGTTCCTAGGTACATCGGTAGGTACACGCCCGATTGTCAGAGGCCATTCATCAATTGAGGCAAATAGTGTCTGCTGTTGCCACCACATCGAGTAACCAACTGTCGCTCAGTGGAGCAGAGCCAATTGCAGGATCCATGTGTGTAATCACTGTTCCCCACACACTCTGCATGGATTCCCTGGTGCGTTAATGAGGGGCTCCATATAATGTAATCATGGATGTAGTGGCAAAGCATGGGGTGTACCCACACCCCAGCATGTTCCACCTATGGTTGTGTGAAGGTGTAGCACATTATAGTGTGTGGCTCACTGTGACATACATACCCAATGCTGAAGCACATCCATTAAACATCACTTGGACATACCATTAATAGGTCTCATCCATATGTAAACTAACTGAGTTACCCATTTGATCGCAGTATGGAGTAACAGCCGTAGTACAGTCCACATACAAAATGCCATAACACGTGTACAAATCCCAGATGCCCAAGTGGTAAATGCAGTGACTGTCGTGCATGTTCCCGGTCCCATGTCCTGCAAGGGATGTAACGTAATCCCGAAGGCATGAATAATGCATGTTGGATGCAGGTCATCAGATCATGTTTAGCATATGTTAGCGGGAATATGTGTTCCCCAGTGCTGGTAAGTGTCATTTAAATATGACTATACGGATATAGGGGTGAAACAGGGCTAAGCTTCTCTGAATATCGCGCAGATCACGGTCAGTGATGTCCAGAACAGGTGAAACCAGCATTATTCACCCCTGTACTAATAGTGCCTGCTCTGAAGGGTAAAATGACCATTGCCAGGAGTAGAACACGCAATCATGTACACAATCACCTAACACTAAGCTACCCAAGATGTACCAACAGCAGGTGTGTAATGTGACAGGTTCAAACACAAACGTGCGGAGTCCAGGTAACAGTATACACCGACATGTACACAATGAAAGGTGTATTCTGCCTGTCACTCTCTCTGTCATATATATATATATATATATATATATATATATATATATATATATATATATATACATAATAGAGATAGAAAGGGTGATAGAGAGATATATGTTGATATATACGGATTCACCTATATCTGCAAATATGTAGATAGGTCAGCGACATGTACACAACCATGGAGGTACAAATAAATAGGATACTGCCAACTATGGAATGTGTCACATACCGACACGCATAATCACAAGGCTGAAAGACCGAAAGAACACAGTACCGGAACACTAGAACCGCGTGTAATATTATCACGATATTAAGGGACATTTAGTTATCGCTGTCGGTGTTGCAGTCCACGTAGGTACTGTGTTCAACTGTGTTTGTGATTGCCGTAGTCTGTGTATGTGTGTGTTGAGGGTGCCGTGTGCATTTCCGTGGAACTGTAATGTGTGTGTGTGTGTGTGTGTGTGTGTGTTTGCATCATGTGTCTGTTAGTGCTAACTCGGAGGTAGATCATTATTGTAGGTGTGGTTATAGCTGGCCATAGGCATACATTTACCACCTGTCCCACTTTAAGAGGGGCAGCCCCTCCCTGGACAGTTGTGTCCTGACAAAAAATATTAAAAAGGTCAAATGTCCGAGATTGCAGGACATAATTATGTCCCATATATTATGTAATAGTTGCATTAAATAGTTATGTCTGTATCTAAAAAACGTAAATGTTACATGAAACATGATAAGTAGCTAAAGTGCTACAAGAATAAGTATGTATTCAGGATAAAAGTATGTGCTATCCTGTGTACTGACCATGGGTATGTGATGGCCTGTAAACACCGATGTGTGTCCTGCAAATGTCCCACTATGGCCATTTGAAAAGGTAGCAACCCATGCCAAAGAGGTTCAGTCACCAACACAACTGCAATGAGTGCAAATATCTGTGACAGAAATACATGGGACAGCTGTCATTTAGTAACATTCCTTTACATATCGCTGTATTTCCGGAGGTATGGAAGTATCAACCTCACCTGCATACTATATAGAAACCAATTAACAACGGACCAATGTATAAGCCCATAACAACCATAGTTTCAGTCTACTAACTGATAGGTCTTCAATTAGGGAAGGAGCCCACACACATATATGGAATAAGTAGAAATGCAGTCCCCACAAATCTGTATATGCTATGTACACCCACCTACATCTCCCACACATGAAACAATAGCAATACAGACTGTAATAACATCACAAACATCCACTCACTCAATTACATCTGCAGAAGCATTAACATACCTTGTGAGAAACACATTTGTAAAGGCACCATATGAAATTGTAGCTGTTGTATAATGGAGCAGACGGCGATGTTACAGGTTTTGTTTGAAATAGTCCCTTATCAGACGGTTGAAATGACAGGTACACTCACATGTAGAACCACATACTCTAGCCATCACACACAATCCACGGGGGACATGAATCCAAAATATCTGTGTCTCTACAAATAGCAATTGCAATTCCACACAACAAAACACATACAGGCCGTCTCCCTGAAGGTAGGGCAAAAGGGCAATGCCCAAGTGGAGAATTCAATTATACCCCACTGTTGCCACGTAATTGGTGAATGGAGTAGCTGCACAGCTGATGTGCATGTAATAATTTACTCAGGAACACCAATTGGCGGCAGGAAACCACATGTTACAGGTATCAACGTATATAAGGATGACTTGCCAAACATTCAAACCGTATGCTCATACCATAGAACCGTTTAAACAGTAAAGGTATAAGAGAGATATGTACAAAAGTTCGGAATGCTAACAAGGTATGTAGAACACTCAGTATGTTAGTGTATGTATAGCCTGTTTTGTATTAATTAAAAGTGTCCGCAATGCATAAAAAGGTATTATGTAGTGATGTCTTGCTGAGCATAGTAACACTTGTAGAAATTGTGTGTCCTGTTGTGGGCCACAAGGTAAATATCACAGACACCACAAGGGATGCTACATGAGGGCTTTAAACAAAACAATTCCACACCACCCGCCGTCAGTGGTAGGGTATGTCCAACAAGTACATGCCATAGCAGGGGATAGTATATGTTGATATATCTGTCACAGTAGGCATGTGTATGGGCATATAACAATAATAACATCCCTAAGGTGGTCCTGCTGTGCAAGTATGCTTTGCATTATGGAATAATATGTAAAATATGTGTAATGCACAGTATTGTAGGTAGATATGTCAGATATTCTACACAGCATAACAGTTATATCATGCAAACAAACGGTATCATCTATTGGCATGTACAATACACAATAACAGGATACATATGGCTTGTAGTCATGGGACACTGTAGCAGCATGATAGCTAATTGAAATGGAAGAGCTACTCAATTAACCATGCACAAAGGACATGTAATAGCTTCACAGGTTCATAGTGAGGTACTATGCTGTCTGGCAAGTCTATGTGTAAGCCCAACTACAGTGTTTACACTGGTGGCACCTCTCTAGGGTAGTGTCCTGTCTGTGAACAGCAGAGCCATGTGTTACCTGCACCTCTGCACAGTACAGCCACTGCAGTGATCCCTGGCGTACATGTGTGTCTCCATCCACCAAGTGAAGTATCTCATAAACAGTGCTACTGAGTGTCCCTGCGTGATGTACATAGGAATTATGTTCCAAAGCATGGTGAGTGTCTGGTTTGGGAATGTAACCCTCAAGAACATCCCACTCATCATTGTGTTTGTGCACATATCCATGAGCATGTTGCTCTCAGTGGCTTTTGCTTATGTCGCTTATGTGGAGTATATCCATGAATATTGTTGTGGACATTGGCCCTGTATGTTCAGCAGAAGTCACCCCTGAGTATGCAGTATGCAAATATGTACAGTCGTGGTGTCAGTAGTTCTGCCACATACGTCAACCTTCAGAGCTCAATAATCCTCATGGTGTGTTAATGTTGTGGTATGTAAAGCCATTGCTGTTCTGTAAGGTACACCCTAAATGGGGTGTTGTACCCTTGAATGTGTGTATACGTCAGGAGTTTAGAGGTACAATGGGTGCCTTTGTTCCAGCTACAAACCCAGTACAGATAAGGGTGGCCACGTAGAAGGATATCCATGCCACATTGGCAATATGGTTATCAAAGGAGTGGGTGCTACATACGTGTGTACTAAGATCCCGTATAAAGTCACATGTATGTAGGGGACTACCACCTATGTGATAGTCAGTGGGTGATTGGTGTAATCCAAAGGGGATGTTCATGCACCATGTGTCATGCAACTTGAGGCCATGTTATCGACATCAGGTATCCGTCACAGTGACACCATTATGGAGGGAGTCTGTATCGGCTGGTGGATCAATCATGGTGCCTTGTATGCAGTTGTCTGAAAACCTAGTCAGGGAAAGTCCCTCAGTGCTAGCCTGTACCTCAGGGAAGCATATACCGAACATGAGGGGCCCTATGACTGAGGACGGTGGTATGCCAAGTGTAACTGAAATACAGTAGGTACTATGGTATGCTACCCTCATTGTGTGGGTCCTGTCCGTGAGCCACTTTGCATAACATCCTGAGATGTAGGGGTTGATGTGCAGGTGGATGTGTATGTTGTCAATACTAGAATGGAGAACTGTGCTGAAAGCCAATGAGAGGACAATGTAGGCTGTGTGGACCCCCCTACCATCATCAACTACCCTGGTAACTGTATCAAAGGAGTCCACCAGGTGTAGGAGCCATGGTCTGGCCCTAACAAGTCCAACCTGGGTGGCATCAAAGGTCTGAAGGCCACCAATGTCTCTGTGAATGACTTCCATGATGATGTGCCCCATAGCCTTTCAGAACAGTCCAGTCAGGCGTATAGGGAAATAGTCCCTCTGGTTCATTGTGGCGCCACCTGTGTGGAGTGTGATAACTGTTGCTGTGCACCATTCAGGGGCCGCAATGTCTGATACAAGGCTATTAGTGAATCTGGTGGCCAAGTGGGGAGACATGTCGTTCTGAGGTTTGTGTAAATCACAGCCTGGGATGTTGGACAGTCACATGGAGTCTGTGTTCCAGGCCTTAGAGAGTGCAGGTTGGAACTGTGTAGTTGTGACCGCAGGGACCCCGCAATGTTCCTGCATGGATTATGGCCCTGTAGGGAGTGAGAGGGTGTAAAGTTAGCATTGAACCCATCCGCCAGGATGTTGCCAACATCACTCGGTTCTGTAATGTTCCTGAGTAACCGTCGTATGTCAGAGCAGATGTGGGTATTGCCAATGACTACTGACATACCTCCATAATGCTTTGTGGTACACCCTGGAATGTGTCGCAGTAATGTTTACGTAGCTAGGTTTGGAGGATGTGATAAGGGATCCCAGAGCCCTACTGAGGCTGACCAGTGAGCTACCCCACCCATGGGATTGTACTCCACTTTGCAACAGCCTCCACCTTTTGTTGTGCATTATGTCCATGGAACTGGACCCCCAGAGTGGCATCCGTTATCTGGTGGGTACCATCATGTCTCTGTTTATAATAGCTTGACCCATGCAGTCATGTAAGTGCTAATGAAGTGCACTGGGGTATGTTTCAGCATTTGTATGAGCATTGTCCATCTGCACAGTTGTCATGACGTTTACTACTGCTGTCATAAGACGTCTGTAGTAGGCATTGTACTAATCTTGTACTGTGCATGCCGTGAAGGGTGTGGTGCCGGGATGTGGATAACAAGGGTGATTAGCATATGTTCGGAAACTACCAACGAGGGGATAACCACAGGTGTAGAACACCAGTGACATGTTGGTATTGTCCATGTCTAGGATATTGTTGGTCTTGGTGGTGGTGTGTATGGGTTGATCCAGCCGAGTGGAGGTTATGAATCCTGGACAGCATTGGCCTAATGTGTGGGTACATGAGTAGCTATCCCAGTTAAGTGTGGGGTAATGTCAGTCGCACATCAGTAGTACCTGTCTGAACCCTACTGTCCAGTACACCAAGAAATGAGGGCCGGTAACAATA
The DNA here is from genome assembly GCF_019279795.1 of Protopterus annectens. NCBI lineage: Eukaryota > Metazoa > Chordata > Ceratodontiformes > Protopteridae > Protopterus > Protopterus annectens. Next base: position 383,807,289 of record NC_056731.1, read on the forward strand.
AGGTATGTTGTTGAATCCGTAGCATGTTACAATGTATATAGTAGTTCTGGCCACAGTTAGTTGCATGTGGATCACTTCTGATGCATTGTGCTAAGTAACCAGCCAGGAGGTGTGTACAACATAGTGAAATATGGACACACCTCAGCCGTGGGTGTTCCGGTCCAGGTTACATGACTGAAATGTGTGGCCTGCATATAACCTGTCAGCGCAGGTGTGCTCTGCAAAGCCTAGAGGCAGGTCCCAGTCACTGCAGAGATATTGAAGTGGTCCATTATAAGGAGTGCCTTGCCTGCGTGCATCAGAGATGATGTCAAGCATTGAGTCACATGACCCCATGTTTTGCTTGCCTGTTCACGTTCTGGTGGTGAATGTTATTGCAAACTGTGCAAGACAGGCAGTATTGGAGCATCAAGAGCCTTACATGTTATCTGTACTCCCAGGGCTGACAGGTGTGGGTCATTTGTGCCAAAGCATTGTGTTTTGTTGACCATGTCATTCAAAGCAGACAGATACTGAATGCCTGTGGAATGACAGAAGAAGCATAGGCAACTGTTGAAGTGAAACAGTCAGTTGTTGTACAGTGGTATCTAGTCTGGATGAATGCAGAATGCTCCCCAGGGCTTGGCCGATACCTTCTGGGCTACAAGACCGGAGAGCTATTGCATGTCCCTGCACAGGTAGTTTGGGAAGTTACATCTCAGGGCACTCACACTAACATGGAGAATGACAGTCAAATTGTACCTGGTGAGGTGTGGCATGGGTGCATAGGTTATGTTGCAGAACCAGTTACCCGACAGCTAGATGTAAGCGACTATCACCTTGTGTAGCCTGCTGAGTGGGACATCAGTGTGACCGCCTACAGAGTCACCTATGACTGGTGTGTTGGGTATGTTATAACACCCTATTATCTGTATTTAATCAGCACACATGAGTCTGTGGGCTATGAGTAATTGTTGTTGTGTATGCTGATGGGGGCTGCCTCTGGTGCCTACACAGAGTATGGAGAGGTTCTGCAAATGTTGTACTCATACTATGTGTGGCCTGTGGTGGTGGAGATCTTGTGAGACTATGTGATGAGTGGGGTGTGTTGCAAATGTTACATGTCCCCACATGAATGTCAGGTTCAGTCTGGGTTGGTGAAAGCATTACCCCCAGCATGGCTACATATGTGCATCTCCCACAGGCTGTAGTGTCGTATGTTGGGAAGTGAGCATTGACTGTGTACATGAGACAATTGCTCTATTGTCACATGTTCACCATATTCATCATATAGACAGGCAATAGCACTGGTATGTGACAGTTGGACATGCCTGTATATTCAACCATGTCTCACAAGATATGTGAGTTACGTGTGTACAATAGCTGTTGTACTGTAAGCAAGCTGGAAATGTAAGGACAGACAGTGTACTTGTAAGAAATGAGTTGGAATGGGTGCTATAGTAATTAGTAGCTCATGAAGTACTCACAAGTTCTGAACAAGTGCTGAGCATGAATATGCAATACAGATAGGGTGTTGGATAATATCAACCCACTGCAACCCACAAGTGGAGATGACAGTCATAATTGGAGGCACTGCACTATTACCCTGCTGAGTATGGTCTGCAAGTCTATGAACCTTTATCAATATAGATGTTAGCAGTACAGAAGTAGATGACAGTACGGATGATTTCACACTGCATAGCATACCTGTGACAGGTCATAGGACATCATCACCCATACCATGTTCCAGCTACACTGAGAATACTAGATGTACCTTCGTATGCCACAGGAGTGTTCTACCAGTGGCCAGTTGACAGAATCAACACTACAAAAGGTGTCAGAGTGACATGTGCATATCACACCAGTGGTAGCTACAGTAAATGTTTTGCACTCCCCCCTCATTGTAGCCCATACCACACAGACAAATGGGAGGCATCTGTGTATGTAAGGATGTGAATGGCCATGACCTAGGAGCAATAGCTGTCTCAGTGTTGTGGACAACATACAGAATGGGCTTTGTGGGTGAGGTGTGTGACATATGTGCACAATCTGACAGCTGATAATAGCATTGTCACCGCTAGGTGAATAACCCTGTACCCATTGACTACCACCTAGGCAGCGGTCAACATTATGGACACTATGTAAGGGATGGTGCTGTGCAGTTCACCTCCCTGAGTTGGTGACGTCTCCAGGCCTATTAGGTAGTCATACGAGGCACCCATGTCATGACAGGGTGCCATCCAGGAGCATGGAGATCATTGGACAGGCATACTCAGCACTCGGGTGACCAATATCAGATCACATATCACCTTTAAGGGGTATTGGCTATGCATGGATGGGCGATACCAACCTTCACAATCCTCACCTCCACTATGCAGCATGCTGGCTACCTTGCATAAAGACATGTGTTACACTGTGATGTTGGACATGCTACACATACATATCCTGATCTGAAAGACATAAGTCATGGACAGCCACCGTCCTACTACAAGGATAGCCACATGCTGGACAGATCCCTGTGCCATACATGTTACATACTCCCACCATACCATGCAACCATGCAAATGGTAGTTGCATGCACACCACTACATATACATGTGTGTTGGTCCTACATGCCTGTCATGTAGCCATGTTTGTATGCATTGCAATTGGTGGACACGTGTGATGAAATACATAACACATGGACTGTTGTATGATATGATGGGTGTCATGGGTAACTAGTACAGAGGGAATGTTTCCTTGGTCAACATTGCTACCTCATGTACTGTTAGCATTCAACAGCCATGCACCTACCTTCCATGTGCATGCGTGTGATTGCTGTAGCCACTTGTCTGCATGGAGGACAGCAAAAGCTATGCTATGTACATATGTGTTGTGTGTGTGTGTGTGTGTGTGTGTGTGTGTGTGTGTGTGTGTGTGTGTGTGTGTGTGTGTGTGTGTGTGTGTGTGTGTGTGTGTGTGTGTGTGTGTGTGTGTGTGTGTGTGTGGGGCCATGCACAAATCCACTGCGATTACACGATTGTCATATCCAAACATGTGTGTCCTTTGGTGGACAGTGACAGTCATCTGTCACAGCTGTGTAAGACCAGGGCCCCTGTTATGTGTAGAGCTGACCTGGTTATGTACAGTGGTATGATTGCATTGCATAACACATGATGGAACCCTGTCAGTACATGTGTAGTCTGCACAGTTGCTGTAGACCTATGTACAGTCCACTGGTCAAGAGTCACACAGTGTTGTGGTAATGTATGGATGTGTGTTGCTGGTCCAAGGACATGGTGATGTCTGAGGGCTACATAGTAGAATGCGGCATTTACCTCTGTGATCTGCAACTGAGACATCTGTGATGGCTCTTGAGTGTGTACTGGTCAGTACATGTGAGTGGCCTTAATGTACGTGGGGACTGTAACACCATACTGTGCCCTTCCATGTTTAGAATCCATGTGCATGAAAGACAGCCCTTTGCTACTGCTAAGTGTGTGAGCATGCCCAGTATGCTGTTGTGTAGATGGACACACAGTACATTCCAAACTGTGCCCTTCCGTGTTTAGAATCCGTGTGCATGCAAGACAGCCCTTTGCAACTGCTAAGTGCATGAGCATGCCCAGTACGCCATTGTGTAGATGGACACACAGTAGATTCCAAACTGTGCCCTTCCATGTTTAGAATATGTGTGCATGCAAGATAGCCCTTCCCTTCTACTAAGTGTGTGAGCATGCCCAGTACGCCGTTGTGTAGATGGACACACAGTACATTCCAAATGGACGTGTGATACTAAGTGTGTGAGCATGCCCAGTGACACCTTGTGTTTGTGATGTGCCTCTGTGTATGGGCATGGCCATTGACATCCTGTATAGTGATGGTGGTTATCCAGGCAACAGATGTCCATACCCCACGTCAGGATGGATGCCTACATTGAACACACTGGTTGACTGTCTTGAAGGGTGTACTGTCTGTGGCGTGTCTTGTATCTATGTAGTGTTGTAATAGTGCTCCGTAGATAGGCAGTTGTCCCGCTCACACCACTGTCGTGTGTTTGTCTACATCTACCTTGGGACAGTAATATGCTTGTAGACTGCTCACTCTCTATACATTCCCTATCGGCGTCTTTGCCTTTGTGGATGATGTCATCCACCTAGAAGTATGCCTCTGGGAGTGCGGTGTTCCAGTAATCTCGGTAGTGCGTTCTGTAACTGCATAATGCTGTATTGTGATAAGGTAGTTAGGTGTATGTTCGACTCCCAGCCCTGCCAAGTGTGTGTGCATGTGTGTGTGTGTGTGTGTGTGTGTGTGTGTGTGTGTGTGTGTGTGTGTGTGTGTGTGTGTGTGTGTGTGTGTGTGTGTGTGTGTGTGTGTGTGTGTGTGTGTGTGTGTGTCTCCAGCTGCCTGGGGACAGAGTAATGCTTTTAGATGGCTCACTCCACATACATTCCCTATCGGCGTCTTTGCTTTTGCGGATGATGTCATCCACCTAGAAATATGCTTCTGGGAGTGCTGTGTACCAGTAATCTCAATAGCGTGTTCTGTAACTGCGTAATGCTGTAGTGTGATAAGGTAGTTAGGTGTATGTTAGACTCACAGCCCTGCCAAGTGTGTGTCTGTGTGTGTGTGTGTGTGTGTGTGTGTGTGTGTGTGTGTGTGTGTGTGTGTGTGTGTGTGTGTTTCCAGCTGCCTGGGGACAGAGTAATGCTTTTAGACGGCTCACTCCCCATACATTCCCTATCAGCGTCTTTGCCTTTGCGGATGATGTCATCCACCTAGATGTATGCCTGTGGGAGTGCGGTGATGCTGGAACTCGGTACCGCATTCTGTTACTGCATAATGCTGTAGTGTGGTAGACTAGACAGGTAGGTGCTCAATTCCAAGGCATGGCAGGTGTGTGTGTTTGGTAGTTATACCGTATGTGTTGGTATCTGTGGGTGGCTAGCTGTGGGATGTGTTCAGTGTGTTTTGTTGCTGACCTATATAGTGCCACAGCCCGCATATTCTGCCAAGACACTGGGTTGTCAACACATACATTCGCCAATAGGTCTGGTGAGTAACTGTCAGCAGCCCTACTCTTACCCTTGATACGGTCTAACCCATGTGATGCAACATAACACACGTGCCTTGATAGTAACAACACTACATGATGCAGGTGGCACATGTAGTTTCCTTTTCATTCCTGTCTAATGCATTGCTGTCATGTGGTCCGCTGTTGTGATATAAATGCCTATCTGTGTACATGTATATGTGTGTATGTATACATATATATAATTATATATATATATATATACACATACATATATATATATATATATATATATATATATATATATATATATATATATATATATATATATATATATATATATCCATGTATATATGTATACAAATAATATATATGATATATATAGATGTAGAGGTGGACATAGATGTGAACATATATGTCTGGGCACATCAGCACTATTGAATGTTTGTGCCGGATGATCTGTACGTAATAACCTGGGATCTATGTATATCTGCCATGGTGTGGTAGTAATGCACATCATCTGTATTGTGTAGGGCCACGGGTTGTAGTCGTGTAGACACCAGTTATTTTGTTGCTGGGAAGACCATGGGACATTGAATATGGTGATAGTAAGGCACCTGTTGCCAGTTGTGTATGGATCTGAGCAACACTTAGCAGTGGTTATTAATTTGGAGGTTCGGTATGGGTCATATAACTATTCATTAGAAGACTATACTATGCAGATGAGGTTGACTATAGTGTATCACATTCATCACCAGGGTGTGCTGATGGTCCCTGGAGTGTATGTGTGTAGTCAGCTGGGTGCAGGTCTCGAATATAGTTGCCAGCATGGGAGGGGGGTCAGGCATACTGTATGTACATTGCAGAACTGTGCCTTGGGAGTGCTCCTGCCTTAGCACACCTAAGCTAGGGGTGTGTCTATACCTGCCTGGTGACATTGGGAAGGATGACAGCAGTGGTGGGGTAGTCAGGGTGTACAGGCTGCACAAACAGTTGTTGATCAGCACAATAAGCAGATGACATGGCCAGCCCGCACATGAACAGTACGTTAATGCAAGCAAGCAGCATACACACAGGTTTCGTCCGCACTCTACACCACCAGTGTATACCTGCAGGGACATTTCACGACACAGTCCAACCAAATGACACGGGCTGTACCAGGCAACATATACCAACATGTGCAGAAGGCTGGGGCAGTGAGGATGTGTATGCTGCCGAACAACCCTTACTGGGGTGACATAAGACTTTATAGACCGAGGGTGACTTACCAGGGGCTACATGGGCTGGGGATGTTGGAGCAATATGGAGTGGACAGAGACCTCCTACAGCAGCTTGTTGGCCTGTGCCTGCCACACCTGACACATCAAACAGGCGGAGGGAAACACATCACAGTGGATACCATGGTATGTGTTGGCCTAGGTGTACTAGCCACAGGTACCTCACACAGCACAACTGCGGATATCATGGGTATCTCACAGGCATCTGCATCCAGAGTATTGCACCAGTTCACAGACACCATGTCAACACATGCTAGTGAGCACGTACATGTCCTCAACACACGTGATTAGTAGACCAGCAATATGCATCTGTTCAACCACATGGATGACTACCCTGGGGTACTGGGTTCTATAGCCTGCACACACATACACATCGTAGCACCACCCGGTGAGCGTGGTAGGGCCTACAGTCACTGCAAGGGCATACCCTCCAACAGCTAGGCCATATGCGATAGCCAGGGCATGAGATTGAATGTGTGTGCTGTCTGCCCTGGAAGCTATGATGTGTCCGATATATGGCTTCTGACACAGCTGTAGCACACCAATGCCAATATGGACATCCCCTACAGTCTCCTAGTGGGGGATGCTGGGTAAACACTGGTGTCGTGGCTGATGACACCCATCAGCAATGCACACACACCTGAACACTCACACCATACTGAGGTGGATGCACAGGCAAGACATATACTTGTGCATGTGTTTGGGATGCTCAGTTCACAGTTCTGGTATCCAGACACATCCGTTGGAGCTCTGCAGTATTCACAAGCTACATGCATACAAGTTGTTATGGTATTTGCTATGCTACACAATCTTATCCTGCAGTAACAGCTGCAGCAGGAACAGCATGGGGCAGGGCCACACAGCCCAACACCACTGCCAAGGCCTGTACAGGCACAGTGTGACTTGGTGAAGGAACTACCTGTGCAGGGCACATTCGGCGAAAGCCCGTGCACAGTATGACCTGCCCTTGGCAAAGAGGCAACACAAGGCATATGCACTGACACAGTAGGTACCCACGGATTTCCCCTCTCTGACCTGCACACAGTACAATGGATGCCAAACATGACAGTACCTGTGCTCGGCCATGTATAGGAGGTGCACTGTGTGCATCCAACATAGGCAGGACTCCAGCACTGTCCTCAAGTCTGGAACACACCCAGGGTATGTCTACTGACCTAACAAGTGGCAGTTGTATTAGAATGTGTAGTTACCCATTGCTATGGTATGTATGTGAGCATACAAGTGACTGTGGTGGCCAAATGTTAGGGCAGCAGACAGTACCCATCCATAGTGGCACCATGACCTCTGTAGTACATACGGGGGTCACAATGGTAGCCTGTAGTACACAGGGTGTCCTAACCCACTGCAGATTATAGGCTGACCATCATGTGTGTCCGTACAGCCCACACACGTTCCATGCAGCTGGACAGATGTGGACCAATACAGACAAATGATATATGATGGCCTATGGATATGCCCAATGAATGACCCCAACCCCCTAAGGCGCACACAGACGACAGCAGGCCAGGCAGTTTGATGTAGGTTGTGTAAGCTAGGACGTCCAACACCACTGTGCTGGTAATTAAAGCTGGGAACTGACGTACCCTGGTATCCCTCCAACCAGCAATTTAGGTAGGTCCACACACTGACATGGAGTACCCGGCATACCAGTACAGTAGCGGCAGATGTGTACAACTGTTGGCTGTGCCCCCCATCAAACCTACACATGTGAGAGTCATGTGTGCCACCCATGGTGCTGTGTAGGACTGTGGTTGTGGTTGGATGTCCCCCCACGCTATGCAGACATGTAGCAACTGTCAATGCCACATGACCATTAGCTACCCTGCAGACACAGCATGACACCTGTCTGTGTAGAACGGAGGTGTCAGAAACACAGTACTAACTATCTAGACATGTGACACATGCAATACAGTTGACCATACTTGGCATGCTCACACGCATGATGGTATGATGGTAATGTTGGTTGACAACATGCGTAACAGTCATACTGGGCATGCTCACACACTGAAACACAGGACGGCCAGGCATGCATACACCAGTGATCCAGACATATCTGCCAGTACATTGCTATACTGTTGGATGTCTGCTCTGTATGGTGTGTATGTGGTCTATTGTCTGTACATATGCCATGGTCTATTGTTAATTCACATGAGCTATGTGCTCAGGCTACTTCTACCATCAAGTGTATAGGGCGGTTCTTTGTTTGCGGACAGGCCGACACCTTTGGATACAGACTGGGTAAAGCACATTCCAGCAGGTGGGAGCAGTTGTGCGTGGGTTTGCACAGTGTTAAGCACTGCTGACCTCTGGTCACAGCACCTTATACACGTTTAGACTCCACATTTCTTTGACAGTGCACTACTGGCATACTGGTAGACAAACACGCTTACAGGCGCTCGCTCACCGACATTTCTGCTTACATTTGTCACTCACGCTGGGTGTGTGCGATCCCTTGTGATGCGTATTACATCGGACTACATGACTACAGTATCGGGTATGTGTAACCATTTTGCGACGGCAGGCATTCGACTGTACAGACTCGGTGGCCTGTCCAGTGACGTAATCATATTATATCCGTGTTCTTCATACGATCTGCTCCCATCTGCCTGATACATGGGAACCAATACTCTACAATGCTGACATGTGACTTGAGTTTGTTAACGCAGCTATCCGCTGAGTCATGCTACTGCATACTTACTGCACGCTGTCCACCTTTCAGATTGCACGACGGGAGACTGTAGGAGTGACACCTTTCCCACTTTGCATGGGACAGTCCCTCATCATGCATATCTCATGTGACAATACCAGAACTCTCCACCAATCGGGGACACATTTCTACAGAATCAGGGAGAGGTCAAGAAAAATCAGGGACACTTTTACAAAAGTAGTGCTATTAACTTGAAACATTGACAGAATCAGAGCATATGACTTAATACACATATTCTGAAGTAACAGTTGTTTATAACTCTTACTTATTGTCATTAGTCAGTAAGTGTAATTCACCACCTTTCCTTCAACAGCCGCTAATTTTAGGAGGGATTAAGAGGGACAGAGTTAAACTTTCAGTCAAACTCAGGGACGTACCTGACATTCAGGGAGTTGAGTGGTATGGGCAATACTCTAGCCATTGCAACTGTCCTGATTAGGGGACATTCTCATGTTTTACGTGTCTGTACTGGTTGCTTGTTACAGGTCTTGTATACCTGATACGTCGATATGTCATATGTAGTAGCATAAGCAACTTTACTGCTGCTAGACTACGCTTTGATTTGTTCTGATATGTATATTTCTGTACTATGCATGGCTGTATGTATGTTCTGCCCTGGTACATCTGACATTTCTACAGAGCAGGTTCCACTTTGGCCATTCAGAATGGTGGCGGCCCTATAGACCCTATATGTAGAGCTATCACATGTGTCAAGGCAACACATACCCACAGCCAGTAGTAAATAGACGACTTCCACAGTTTGCATACGTTAAGGTTATTCATGTAGCATTATAATTGATAATACTGTTTCATATTACATGTAGCTGTTACTGATACAACAAATTGATGTCTGACACCACTACACACACTATATAGCCTCCATTCCCGAACTCAAAGGCCATGTGCCATAACTGTCATTTTGCAGGACACAACTGCCCAGACGGATGTGTCCCTCGCAGGCGTACAGGTGTTGAACCTCTTCTATTATGCTATCATCTACCTAAGGTGGTCAGCAAATTATGCACTTTCCGTCAGTAGCAGAACTCACATACCAATGGGTGTGAATGAACACTGTATCAGGAACAATGCATAACACCCTGTGGGACACATTTAGACGATTGGTTCTATTAACCACACATTCACAGTCACAGAGCATATGTATTCATTCATGTTTGTCAAGGTACATGCTGTTTATGACTCATACATGTTGTCATCTGTCATTACCTGTATTCCCCCACCTGTTCACCTAATATCACTAGTTCTGGAAGTGTTTAGTTGGACTTTGTTACATTCTGATACATAACTATGGACGTCCATGCTAATCGGGTACACTGCACTGATTTAGTCTCTATGTATTCCCCCAATGGTTTACAGACTATCCGGTAGATGTGCTCTTCAGGTTTGGGAGGTGTAGACATATGCTATGCCCACATAGGAATATTAATGACTTCCACTGGGTGGGCCTACTACATCTCTGCCAACCAGCACCTGCACACTTAAGCCCATTAACGCATACCCATGGTCCACTTACCTGGCACCCCTCTACAGCAGTCGTGACAAATACTTACTGCGAGCGCAGCTGGGGTATGAGCACACCCCTATACATTGCCCACTCTCCCCATCTCGGGACACATGTCGTACATTTTGTCAACCCATGTATTATCACACTTGCACAACCTACTGTTCCATGTACACCTACATCCTGCTCATATTGATGTCAGCAGATTCACACGTACCCTGAATTTTTGGGGTCCCGCAAGGGACACCGTTATCCATGTTTAAAGTGTAGACCTTGCAGAACTCTCCCACTGGTACTTTCCTACTGGTGTTTTGGACAGCGGCAGTGTATTGATCTGTATTGCCTGTCTGAATGTCTGTCTGACCCAGCTGGGCGATGTGGGGGGTACAACGTTTATTTATTGGACCTCCCAGTCACATATGCCTGGCCTGTAAATATGTTACCCCTAATTGCTGTGAAGTAACCTATTTATGCACATGTGTATATCTACACTGACATATATATTTTGTTTTGTGTGTATGTGTATATATCACTACCTGTTGTTTATGTATATATATCTATCTATATATATCCGTAGTATATCCTTGTGTGTGTGTGTGTATATATATATATCAGTATGAATATATATGTGTATGTAAATTAATATAGATATATGTATATATACGTTTTTATCTATATATACATCTGTGTGTCCGTTAACCTATACATTTCCCGGACATGGACACTTACACATGCGTATTGGGTTTTATCTCTGCTTCAACAGCATACTATTGCCTTAGTCATTATAACATCGACATTTCACTCCGGTGAACTTGTGCTCAGTATATTGCACGTCATACAGCGGACAGATGTCGCATGTTTTTCATGTCTGGGGTGCCGCTACTAACTGGGATGTGATACAGTGTTATTCGACCTATTACTCGTGTGCGCAGCCTATTATTCCTGCTACTGTGTTTGTTTCTGTGCACATTCATATTATTACTGTTGATAGGATGTGTGTTTGTGTTACTGTGACTGTACGTCAACATATTGTTGCCTTCATGTAGTTGTGTCTTTCTGCTTTTCCCGGTTTGGGGTTGTCACAGCAGAACTCCGTTCCGCTCATGGGTGGCATATAGGTTTTACATGCCGGGCTGCCAGCCCTGATGCACAACATCTGACAACGATACGCCCATTCACGCATGTCTCCACACAAACGACGCTCTATCTGGGAATCACACCTACGTACTAGCTGACCTCCACGGGCTGCTCCATTGCACCCGGCGCAAGATACCCTAGCACTCCTGTGTCCATAATCATATATTCATAGTTTCTCCTCCACACCTGTGTTGAGTTTCCATGCATAACAGCCATTATACACCTGATATCGCAGCCATGACACACCTTTACACATTTCCTTCTCATGAGCGTTGGGACCCTACACACATTTTGTACCACCTCGTGTATTCACAGGCTCACCATCCATTCATATTTGCACATACGTGCCTTTCCTGGTGTTATGGATTATGAACGATTTGCGGGTTACAAGTGTAGGTGGTCGCAACATGTACTACATTCCAGCTGTTTACAATGTTGATGTAGCACGATATACAATTGCATATTTCTGTTATGTCTGTGGATATTTATCTATACACACATCTATCTATCTATATATATAAAAGTTACAGCTGTACAAGATAACATACATTTGCTATGCTAATAGCTGCGTACACCCGCGCAGGCGCACTTGCATCTACTTATTCTGAGTTACATATGTTTACAGGCACTTCTTTGGGATTAGATGTGCTTTATTCCTTATGAAAGTACCACTTTGATGGAATCCAGTTAATGGACTCATGCAAATGCGGTCACCTTTACATGTATAAATGTTGGCTTTACAGCACAGAGGCATTCATTACACAATTAATATGTGCTATAGTCGTACTTGAACCGGGAATGCCTTTACGTTGGGCGGATGCTGTAACCACTACACTATTGGTGTTCTGGCTCATTTATATGTATACCCATGGTTCATAGCTACTCTGACATATGCCTCACTGCTTCCCTTACACAGCAGGCATCCATTCTCCTGCTGGGAAAACTGCAGTACTACAATTAGGACATTCCCTGTTTCCTACTGCTCTGGACCCGTGCTGCAAGTCTACTCACTCCAAGGATATTCAAAACTCTTACGCTTATAGTCCTCGCACATACCCGTGTTTGATTGTCAGGGTGTTCATGTGCTGGTCCGGGTTTAGGCTCGGCCGACTGGTGACTAGAACTGCCCTGGTCCTGTTCAAAGATCAGATATAGCACATGGACAGAGTTAGCCCAGATTTTAACATTCTACCTGTGTTTACAGATGCAGGTATTTGGGCACCTCTGACCACATTTTTTGGTCGGCGCTACATAATTTAGGGCAGGGAGTGGTTACACTACATAATGCAGGTTGGGGGTGGTTTCCACGTGTTTCCCTACCCATTTGACTATTTCATTCATTTATAGATACAATGAATATTATTCTGGACATCTGTTATAAATTCACTACAGGTATGCAATAGTCCTGTCAACAGATGTGACAGTTGGTTGGTGTACTTATGTGTACGGACCTCTGTGATACTCGGGGACTCATTTCTACAGTGACAGGGACAAGGCTATGACAACTCAGGGACAATCATGGACACTTCTACCATATTAGTACTATTAACTTGGAACGTGTTGACAGATTCGTAATACTAGTAATTTTCTGCAGTTAAATGCATCTATTACTCTTCATTGTTGTAAGTAGTCATTCTCATTCAACACCTTTCCCCCTCTGTGAGTGGTTAAGAGGCTGGCCAGTTATTGTGCGAATGCTCTGACCATTGGTAGCGTTGACATTGTCATATGTACAGGTTGGGATGTATTCTGGGGACTAGGGTTGCCACCTTTTCAAATGGCCAAGTTGGGACATTTTCGGAACACACATCAGATTTTACAAGCCGACATACTCACGGTCAGTACAAAGTATAGAACTTTACTAATTTGCCTACATAAAAGCCTATTGTTGTAGCGGTTTAGTTGCTTATTCTGTTTCTTGTAACATTTAGGTATTTTACATACTGAAATAATTATTTTCTGCAACTATTACATAACATATGGGACATAATTATGTCCTACAATCCCAGGACATCTGCCATTTGTAATGTATTTTGTCAGGACACAACTGTCCAAAGAGGGACTGTCCCTCGCAAAGCGGGACAGATGGTAACCCTACTGTGGACACCAGATTGTTTGGGCCAACACATAGCCATGGTCAGTGCAGGTTTAGAACATTCATTTGTTTCCTAGCTGTGAGCCTTATACCTTTGGCACTTTTGTTGTTTGCCTGTTTCTTCTACGAATTACATTTATTCTATCCTGACGTGACCGCTTTAGGCAACTGTTACATGCAGTATGGTACATAGTTATTTCCTACTATACAATACTCCTATCTATTTCCTACAGGACATTTGGCATTGTATCATTGGTGGTCAGGTCACACCTACAAACACATTAACTGTCCATCACACAGTGGATCAGGGGGTATCCTGTTTACGTCAGTGCCTTCATCACCCTTATACCATGTGCCACTATGTGAATGTGTGCAATATATTCTCTCGCTTATTCGTGTCGGGACACGTGCGTCACGGGCAGATGTTTGATCCTGGGTAGTAGGTTCTGCATGACCATCTAGGGCTGGACAGTCTCGTGCACCACTACTGCACATTCCAACTTGTGTCCAGATATCTACAGGACTGGACTTCGTGTCTTCATACCCATTCTAATGTTTACACAGGTTACTTATCCCATGAGGGATATCCCAAAAATTGAACAAGACCAAAACAAGACAAATACTGAACATTCTTCTGGCATTATGAAAATGTGCTGGGGGTTTTACATGCAAGGGATACATAGTTTGCAATCCTGAAACTGCCTAGGGTGACACTACCTACTACATATGCGTAGTGGTCACTATGTGTAGATGTGGCTGCACCAAACCAGTAGGCCAAGTATGGCTGAATTTGGCGGATGTTTAGGTATGGGAGCAGGTTGTGTGCTGTGGAGGGGATGCTGGGTAGTCCATTATGCATCCAGGTGTGTTGCATTTGATATGGCCAGTTCCATTAGGACCAATCTGTGGGTATGTGCCGGTGACATGTCTATACATTTGTATTGCACATTTTAATATTCATATGTTTGTGGGATTGTGTTCTACAGTATGGCCTGTCTGGTTGTATTGCAGATGTGTATACATGTTTTTGTGTTTCTTTCTGCTTCACCCGGTGCTCCCTCATACACCTCCAGTTCACCTATTCTGCATATGACACAGTGTCGCCTTGGAGGATTATACCATTACCCATCCCCCTACACACATATTCCTGACACTCCATCCATCACTGCTTTGGTTGATGGCCCATGACACAGTCAAGGTAAAACATTGCATACCCTACATATGTCAGGTACCTGTATGGTTGTGTGGACTACCCTGCCTTGTTTGACTTTCCACATGCTATACCTCGCGCACATAGGTACACGCCCATACTTAACTTTCATGACATGGTTGGTATACCCGGGTAATACCCGTTCAACTGTGACACATCCTGACAAGTTCGGCTTGGACCGCTGATGTGCGGATTTTGGCTGACTGTTCTAATCATTGGTAGGATGCCACCTTTTCCTATGTCCAGGATGGGATATATTCCGGACATATATCCGAATGTACTGGACAATATGTACCCACAGTCAACGGTACGGATAATACTGTTCCTTTCAGCCTACACGTTGCCTTATTGTTGTAGCAATTTATATGCTCCTTCTGTTTCGTTTACATGCTTATTCTATTTCCTGTCACATTTGGTATGTGAAATACAGACATACCTATTGTATGTGACTATTACATGCGTTGTGGGATATAATTCGGTCATACGGTCGCTAGATATGTACATTTATCATGTTTTTTGTTATGGACACATCTGCCCAGCTGTGTACCCTCCCTCACAATTTGGGTCAGCTGGTGACCCTGGCCATTGGGCTGGATGTACCTACTGGCGGCGTGCTAACATATGATGCGTTTCACTTCCACTTGGTATAACTATCTACACTGTGTTGGACTACGGACACACGGTTTTCAATGTCATTTGTTCACGGAATAGGGACCCGTTATTCCCTACAATGCATTTGTGTTTGCTTCTTCATTTTGTGTTCGCAGGAACTGTCTTGCATGCTTTGTATATGTTTCAGTATCCACGGACACTGACAGATGTGATTACTATTGCTTGCAAATTTTTATATGCAAGCACTTTAGGTTGCACGTCGACAGCTGACATTTCCACGCCTCCGTGCGGCACTTCAACATGCCCTATGCACTTGAGCTGCTGTGGCGGCAGCGCGCCTTCATTAATATGCATTTGGCGCTACTGCACCATCTTCACGCCACACGGTCGGCGCAAGCCTAACGCCGGCATTGCGACGAGTTTCATGAATCCCAGGGATTATCTTTAACTTTGGAGCAGTTAAGCGAGAACATGCTTTTATCATATAATAAAACTATGTCAGTAAGCTATATACAGAAGATTAACTGAGAACATTTTTTTCCTGATAGTCCTAATTTTACTTGCATAACATAGTGCTTCTAAAGTCTCTTTGTCCCTCACTTTTTAACCAATTCATACATTCATTATTTATAACATTATTAAAATATTGTAAAAAAGATAAAATCTCCTAAATAAATGAAAAAGTATTTCATTAAGAAGTATAGGGAGGCACAGGCAACAGGAGGATTTGCCCAGCATGAAATGGAAACTGACATCTAACAGGTTTAGCACCATTAAAGGAAAGTACAAGATTGAAATGTCATTTTACTCACGGCTAAATTGAATCTACTTGTCAAAAACCTGTGCACTGTTGTGACTACAATATGCAAGTCTTAATTAATGTTTTCTTTCAGTTTCTGGCGAATGATTCCACATTCTTCTGCACTTTTAAAAATGGAGATAAATTAATCCTGCTCAAAGCTCAGTGGCATAAAATGAACCTTGCTACAGTTAAAAGCTACAGGTGATCATGGAAGTCAAGCTGGTCATTTTTTAGGCTCATCTAAGTTATACAGTTCCTGGGGGAATGGTAATGTCTTCAGCAGCCATGTAAAAGGTTTTACAGCATGGAGTGTTTCACTATTAATCAGTATATACACACACACACACACACACACATATATATATATATATATATATATATATATATATATATATATATATATATATATATAGATACACACACACACACACACACACACACACACACACACACACACACACACACACACACACCTTTTGGTGTTTCATAACTGGTTACACCATTCAAATGTTGCCATTGGGATTTAAATGGCATTAGGCCCAATAATGTATACAATATTCCATAAAGGACAGCATCCTTATGTATTATTCTCTGGTTAATAAATATGGTACATTTTCTCCAACACAGAAAACTGGATTTAGTTTGCTATAAAAAAAAAATAGAAACACAATTGTTTTCCAATATGCAAGATACAGTTCTTAGATGTCTGTGTTTGCTTGGTTATCAGCTTAATATTTTATACAACCACTCTAAGTTTTGTACTGCATTTTTTAAAACAAGTGGCTGGCTCCAAAACTGATCTTTCTGAAGAATGACCAAATGAAATTAATGGAGATTTAGAATGTTACATGATCTACAGCAAATTTATGCAACAACCTCATGAAATTATAAATTATGCCCTTTATTATATCAAAGAGGGCATCTCCCCTACAGCTGCTCAGGTTGAGATTGGTGAAGTGTCTGCAGCATGAGCAAGGAAAAGACAATGAAGACTGTTTTCCACAGGAAATAATGGCCATTGTGGTCTCTAAGTATATACTGGCAAATTCACTTAATCTGCCTTCTTTGATTTGATGAGACTATGGAGTTGATATACATATGGGTATGTGTGTGTGTGCATGTGTGTGTGTATATATATATATATATATATATATATATATATATATATATATATATATATATATATATATATATATATGGGTTCCATACATTAAATCATATTTTCACTATTTCGAAATAGTGCATGGAATGCTCACTGCAGCAAAAGTGCACTTAATCGAAAGTGCACTTACGCGAAGTTCAGTACAACGAACGGGTGTTGTACTGAACTTCCATGCAGTACTCACGGACCTTAGGGTTAGGGCACGGGTCATAGTAAGGGGATAGCCCTATGGGCTATCCCCTTATCATGACCCGTGCCCTAACCCTAAGGTCCGTGACGACTGCAGCACAGTGAAGGACATAGCAATGTCCTCCACTATGGTGTGATAGTCACGAACCTTAAGGTTAGGGCATGGGTTAGGGTAAGGGGATAGCTTTACTAACTATCCCCTTACCCTAACCCGTGCCCTAACCCTAAGGTCCATGACTATCACACCATAGTGAAGGACATAGCTTGTTTTATATGTTCTCCACTGTGCTGCGGTGTATTTGGTGAAGTGAACTTACACAAACGTTCACTCTTGTTAAAGTGAACTTTCGCAGAAGTGAGGCTTCCTATTACAAGTTCGAAGTAGTGAACTTTCGGTCTTGTAATAGGAATCCATATATATATATAAAGTTTAGGGGGATGTGGGAAGGGGTGCGGGGATGCTTGTCCCCTGCAAACAAAAAATAATTAAAATTGATTCTTTTCACCCTTCTGTGTTTTTGGCAGTTTTTTCATCCTTTAGACTCACCAGCTTTCAGTAAGTTTACATTCCATTGCAGAACCAAAGAAGGCACTGTGTTTTATCACAGAAAAATGGCTCCATATCATGAGTTTGCTAGCCACATAATGATTCAAATCCCCTAAAAATTAACTGTGATTTTCAGCAAAAGCATTATGTTTTGAAGCTCGCTCTTACAATAATGAATCATTTTTTGCAGAAAGCAGAATGTGGGGGAGGAGCTGTGGACTCACTTATCTGCTACTTATGTATGCCATCTCCTAAGGTCTGTGTGAGTCTGAGAAAGAGGATTTTTGTGAGGCTTTGCAGCCTCAGTTGAATCGCATATGCCCATTACATACTCCTGTATTTTTGCTAGTCCAAGAATTGCAGTTAGATTCCTTTGAAAAACAGACATCCCGGAAAACAGATATCTGAGGGCTTTATAGCACCTTCTGATTTTCTAAGAACTGCAACTTCACTCTTGTGCCATACTGGTAGTGAAAGCAATAAGGCATGGAAACAAAAAGGAATATATCTGCTGTACATAGACACCTCTTCAGCTTAATAAGTACCACTCATGCTAGAACACTTTTGTTCATACTTCCTGTAAAGACATATTGTCAACCAAATACTGCAGATAGTTTGTATTAAGGAGAAAATGAATGTATGAGGTATTTTAGTGCCGAAACTACATCAATAGTAAGTTCCTTCACTTTTGAAGAATGAGCTCTTTACCCAGAATGCTTTGCAAATGTATGCAAAATGTTAACATATTTCACCAAGATGACATTATGGGGGTGTGGTCATTTAAAAATAAGTAGATAACTAAAAATAAAACATTAAAAAATTGCAAACATAGTTATTTTCTTTTTTTTTTTTTTTTTTTACCAAATAACAAATAACATATAACTTTAATATTTATAGCACAGGTAGTAATGAAATACATTGATAGATAACAATGTCTAAAAAGTCTAATTGCCTAATATACCTTCATTTTATATATCATATGACATCAGGTACATAGATAAGTAAGTGATGTACGACATTTTAGAAGGTATATAAAATGCTGTTAAATCATTAGCCAATGCATCATGCTATATTTAGTGCATATTAGTGGTAAAGTATGACATTAAGGGAAAAATGTCTTTCTATTCCTATGAGGTATACTGTCACCTTACAGTTCAAAGAATGGATTTACTAAAGTGCTCTAATGGCTGTTTCAGGTGTGTTGACACAGGAGCAAAAACACTACTTGGCTGATTTAGGGGCATGAAGTATGGGTATATGAAATATTTCATATAATGGCATATTTAATATTTTTACTTCCATTTCATAAATGTATGATGACACATTCCAAGGCCTGTACTTTGCTTCTGAAGTTAACTACACTATTTCTTTTCATTTGACATAACACAGTTAACATGAGAGGCAGACCATAGTATTTTATTCTGCAAGTTAATATTTGAGCAGGATGTGAAGCAGAATAAAGTAAAATTTATTGTGATATTTAAAAAAAGTCATTGTTTTCAGATTTCATAAAAGTGACTAGATGATGGACTTATCACACAGAATTTGACTAGAACCATATTACTTGCCTGACTTTGAAGCATAACATTCCAACATGTTGTCTTCGTTCTGGGTATGTGGATACACCTAAGGCACTGTCAGAAGCATACAGTGAGGAATGAAATAATGCCAACTACTAGATGTTTTTCTAGTCACAGAGGAGCAGGAGCATATGATGGGTAATAAACTGTTGTTAATCAGTGGAGGAAATTAAACATCATCGGGGTAGACATCAGACAATAAGGAAACAAGGCATTAAGGAAGGAGTATAAACCATATCCAGCTACAGTGACATCACTTCACATACAGTCTGCATGAGAAAGCAGAAGCTGGAAAAGGCTAACTCGTAGATCATAGGTCATAGAAGAAGACGCATCCAGGTAGATCTTACTTCCCCTACAAAACCATTCTCGGCAAAACTCAAGACCTGGCTACTAATGAAGGACCACATACAGCCCTCAGTCCACTTCAGTCCCCAACCTTCAGTTCAAAGCTTCTCATACTCAGATAACAGGTGCTACTATGTTAGAGAGGTGTCATCAGTAAAGGTGGCAGAGTAAAGCTGCCTTCAATGAAATGTTGGGAGGGGATAATAAGACACTACACAAGTCAGTATAATGAGCTCATGCTTATTTATTTACTTAGAACTCTCAGCGTATGAAGCAGCGTGCATTAAAATATCATAGCTAACATATTACCTGCATATGGCAGATTGGCTATAGGCAGGGCCCTCTGTTGCACTTAAAGCTTGGCCAACCTGGGTCTGTGTCAGGCCAAGAGACAGGCGACGGATTTTAAATGCTTTTGCAAACTCTCGGATTTCTTCCAGATTAACACCATCAACTTCACTGGGTGCTGTTTGGGGATCTGAGAAAAAAAAAATAAAGTGTTTATTTGCTGGATACATTCATCAGAACAATAGTTGTATTACATTTAGCCAGTAATGTTTAATAGCTATCTGTATTTTTTAAAGAGCTGTCATACAATTATCTTTAAACAGTTGTGGAAAAATAAAAAAAAGATGAGGGTAATAATAAAAGGGAAATATGAGAGCCAGCAGAATTTAGTTGCTCTGCAGGGATTAAGTTACACTTGAAAACATTTTCCAAATAAACATATTTGGTTTGTTTATTAAGGGCCAAATAGTAAAAAGAAAATAATAACAAACATTTCCAAATATACTACAGAACAGCATGTGTCATAATATCACTTTCTCATGTATAACCAAGGATGCATATATCTATGTGCGATGTTTGTGTGTGGCGGGTGGTGGGGGTGGGGGGCTGTAAACAAATGTCCACACAAACATTACAAACTTTGCTTAATCTTAGCAGTTAGGAATCCACTATCAACTACAGAAAAGAAACATGCAACATCTGATACTATCATAAAACTTGAGATTGGCAGAATACTTTTTGTAGATTCTAAACTGTTCTAGAAAGAGGAATCATTTTTATAATCCACATATGTTTACTGTCAACAATTTCCCTTTTATTTATCATAAAGAAAGAACACTTCCAATGAAAACCATAAGCATTATAGAATGTTGACTGCTGTATAGTCGTGTAGGAGAATGGACCAGCAATTAATATAAGCCATACTTTGGTTGCCCCCAGTGTTATGCTAGTTACTTATAAAAGTAATAAGTTACTATTATTAGTTACTTTTCAGTGAAAGTAATGTATTACTATTACTTCTACAAAAGTAATATATTACTATTACTAGTTACTAACTAAAGTAACACATTGCTACATACAGTAAGTGTAGTTTATCAATTATATTGAGATTTATTCACACAAGCACATACATGCAAGTGTACTAAAGTTGTATACACAGTGTTACAATGATGATGAACAGCATTTAAGAGTTGAAAAACTCCAGCAGACTAGTCTTTATAGCTAGAGAGTCACAAATAATAATTAAACCAAACCATACACAGCCAGCAATTTAAGACCTATAAAAATCTAACACATTTTGTCTATTTTCAGCAACTAAAAATCGAAATGCAAAAAGAATTTTAAATAGATCATAAAAAGAAGTTATGTATTTACCATAATGTTCCATATGAGTTGTTGGTTTTTCATTTGTCTTCAACCTGGGGTTTGGATTCAACATCAGGTCTAACTCAGTAGTATACTACAGCTCTAAGATCTAAAAATCTGAGCTCCTTCCCTACCCATAATGCCCTGCTCTCCCCTCATCCCCTCAGATCGAGTTTGCTGCTCATAATGTATCTATTGTGTACAAGCAAAGGTTATAAATATATGTCCCTGAATAGAACAGAAAAGAAGAGCAATTCAGAAGCTCAAACAGATAAAGGGATGTCCATGTCCATAAGTGTCAGGTCTTAAAAATTTGGAAGGCGGATGGAGGTAGGGGAGTTTGAAGACAAATGAAAAACCAACAACTCAGATGGAACATTATGGTAAGTACATAACTTCTTTATCTGAAGTTGTTGATTTGTTTTTCAACCTGTTGGACAGAGTCCCCAGCTACATAACTCTTGGGAGGCCCTCATGGAAAGATATTACAGAGCACAGAAGAACCAAAGGAGGGCCCGTTCCTGGAAATAATGTCCAATTTGTAATGAGATATAAAGGTATGTGAATTAGACAAAGTAGCCACACAGCAGATATCATCAATAGTAACTCTAGACCAAAAAGCAGTGGAGGTGGACACAAACCTGGTAGAATAAGCCTTGATGAGTACAGGTAAGGCTTTCCTTTAGTGGAATAAATAAGTGAAATGCAGTTTGTAAGCCCATTAACCAGAGACACTTTAGAAACTGGTTTCCCCAGATTAGCTTTCAAGATGGGTACAAAGAGCTGGTTGGATTTCCTGAAATGTTTGGTTCTATCCAAATAAAACCATAATTGTCTGTGTACATCTACCATATGGAGTTTGTGTTCCCCTTTGTTTTGAAAATTGGGGAAGAAAACCAGGAAATGGATGACCTGATTGTTGTTAACCTCAGTTTCAACCTTGAGCAGAAAAGAAGGGTTGGTAAGCAAAGTCGCTCTGTCCTTGTGGAAGATCAAGTAAGGTGGTTTAATAGATAATGCTTGTAGTTCAAGCTCTCTTTTAGCTGAAGTGATGGCTACTTAAAGAAGGTAATCTTCCATGACAAGAACTTCAAATCAACTTTAGCTACAGATTTAAAGGGAGGCATAACCAATGGTTGCAAAACCATAGTGAGGTCCCATGGTGAAGTGGGATCCTTGAAGAAGAAAAGTGCCCTTAATAAAGGTCTTGCACATCTTAGATGAGGCCAAAGGTGATGAAGTTTCCCCTATGTGAAAATTAGAAATGGCTGCCAATTGTACTTTCACAGTAGAACAACTAGCTCTGTTATGAAAAATGGATGCTAGAAAATCTAAAACAGCAGGAATGGGAGCTGTAAAGAGATCCAGCTGATTTTTGTAAGCCCAAATGGAAAATCTCTTCCACTTGCTATTATTTATTTTCCTGGTGGAAGCTTTATGTGCTACAACTAAAAATTTTTCAAACTGGGGAAGACACCCTCGGAATTCTAGCCATCATTGGAATTGGAGCAACCAAGCAGTCACTTTCAAGTTGGAAAGATCTAGGTGAAAGTGTCTCAAGGAATGGGACATATGATTCGGAATAGGATCCAGACTCCATGGTGGACAAATCAGGTGATACCAAAGGAAGAAAAACCAAACTTACCAAGGCCAAAAAGGGGCAATGAGGATTACTTTGCTCTTCAACCTCTGAGCTTTCTGGAGGAATTTGGGAATGAGAGAAAGAGGAGGGTAAGCATAAAGCAGACCAGTGGGCCAAGCATGGACTAGAGCATCTCTTGGAGACTGTCCCTGAGGAGGGATCAGGGCAAACAACTTGTTGCATTTGGCATTGGAAGGAGACATGAACAGACTGCAGCAAGGTTGACCCCCATTTCTGAAAGATCATGTTTGCCACTGAAGGGTTCAGAGACCACTTGTGAGGCATCAGAATGGTCCTGCTGAGCTTGTCTGCTAGAATGTTTGACTTCCGCAGAATGTGCATTGCCACTAGAAAAATGACTGGAGATGATTTCCCATTGCCACAACCTCATGGCCTATCAACATAAGGGGTACGACTTGGTTCCTCCCTGCTTGTTGATGTTCCAAACAACTGACATGTTGCCTGTTTGAATTGCAATGGTTACTGAGGGAAGAGAGGTTTGAAGGGCTTGCAATGCTAGGAGCACTGCTCTCATCTCCAGGATATTTATATGCAAATTGGTCTTTAATGGGGACCAGATGCCTTGGACTGTTGTAACCAAGTAATCCCCCCCCCCCACACCTGAACTGAGAAGTATCTGTGGCCACTGTGGCATTTGGGGGAGGAAGGATAAAGGGGAGATCTTGTTTGAGAGCCTGCAATTGAAGCCACCAGAGAAAGGATTGCTTGCATACTCAAGATAGTCTTACAAGGTGATTCAGAGGATAACATAGGAGACACCATTGGACTGCTAATGTCCATTGAAGTATTTTCATATGGAGACGAGCAGTAGGAACAAGAGTTATGGTGGCAGCCATGGAGTCCAACTCTCTTAGAAAAAGACATGCTGGAGGCAAAGGTATGTCTAGAAGCTGTTTGCCATGGCATCTGAGAGTGGAGACCCTGTCTGGAGGGAGAAGAGCTAAGCAATGCATTGTGTCCAGACAGGCTCCGATGAAGTCTGTCACCTGGACTGGATGTAGATTCGATTTCTTTAGATTGATGGAGATGCCCAAGGTTGATGCTTGTTGAAAGAGGTAGTCTCTGGCTTGGAGGAGTTGATGCCTGGTAGGAGCAGTGAGAAACCAATTGTCCAGATAGGGAAGCATACAGAATCCTTGCAGTCTCAGGTGAGCTGCCACTACTGCCATGCATTTAATGAACACCCTTGGGCCTGTGGTGAGACCAAAGCAGAGTACTCAGAACTGGTAATGATTGGCTCCCAGCCAGAACCAGAGAAACATTCTGGAGCACCTGTTCACTTTGATGTGATAGCATGCATCCTGAAGATCTACCAAGCACATCCAAATGTCTTTCTGCAGGAAGGGTAGAATGGACTGAATTGTGACCATTCAGAACTTTGAATTGGCAACTAATTTGTTCAGGGTAGTAAGATCCAAAATGGGTCTGAGGACCCCTGTTTTCTTGGGAAGTAAAAAGAATCTGAAGTAGATGCCTGATCCAATCTAGTCTGGGGGCACACTTTGGATGACTCTTTTTGTTTAGCAGCTTTGTAATTTCTAATGCTGCAGCCTCCCTCTGATTGGGTGGAACATCAGGGCGGGTCTTAAGTGGAGTGGAATTTTGAAAAAAAGGGTATGACATAACCTCTGGATATGATGTTTAATACCCAATGGTCACTTGTGATAGCTTACCAGGCTGTTGGCTGTAGAGATAAATATCTCTGCCTCCAGAGACAAGCAGAAAGGTAATCCTTCAGGATAGCTGATTGGGCCTGTCTGAGAAGGTATCTTGAGAACCCTGGTTCAACGTACCCCCTCTGCCATGAGGCCAGTGTCTGCCATTTACATCATTTCCCCCTCTGCCTCTGAAAGAAAAGTCTCCCTGTGATTCCTGGCAAGGGCCTTGAGATCTTCAGAACCACAAATATTTACCACCAGTTTGGTTCCTAGACAAAGACTGATGAAAAGCTTCAGAAAAGTCGCACCTAGAAACAAACCGCTTTAATAACTTTAAACGCACTTTTTTTACAAACGTTTTTCATCTTACGCTATAGTAAAACTTTTTCAGAAAAAACAACAGTTCATTACAAATAGCCCTTATATAGATTAAATTCAAATTTTGGCGCCAAACTACGCACCAAATCATGATGAAATTTAAAGTTATATTCACCTACATTTTGTATCTTTCGGTTAGGGGTCGCCACAGCGGAACTCCGGTCCGCTATTGACTGGCAGTAGAGTTTTTTTTTTGTTGTGCCTTCGTGTTTAACTAACAACCTTTTCAACGAAGATGGGATGCATGTCGTCACACAGAAGACGCTCTAACTGAGAATCGAACGGGCAACGTCTAACTGTGGCATATTCACCTACATTACATTTCAAAAAATATGTTAATATAATACATTAAATAAAATAAAATAAAATAAAATACATCATAAAGACTGGGATTGACTCATAAAAATACTATTATTAAAAATTGTTCAACATAAATAAATTTTGACCATGTGCACTATTGGAGAAACTTTAAACATCTCATAATAAGGGAAAAACGAGTTTACTTTAGCATGTATCATGAATTTTTGCTCTTATTCAACACATATAAAAGGAATAATTCTGAAGAATTGGGATCTATTGAAGGAAGATGCTGGTTTAAATTCAGTGTTCAATCTTACACCTAAATTTGTATGGAGGAAAACAAGTAGTTTCAAATTCCTCTTTCAAAGGCAGAAATATATATTCATAAGAAATCCGGGCATGATGCAATGTGGTAACTTCTCATTTTGAAGTATAATAGATACAGGCCACAGTATTGATATCAATGGTTATAAAATTTATTTAAAGGGGAGATATAATTGTAATACAAAGGAAGTAGTGTACATAGCAAAATGCCAAGGTTGCCCATCATTTTATGTGGGAAAAACGGACCGTAAGATCAGAGATCGAATCCCAGAACATCTGAGAAGTATTGATCAAGCAAAAGAAGAGAATGCTTTAGCCAGGCATATCAAAATGAATCCTGAACATAAATTCAAGTTTAAAATTATACAACAGGTGCATTCGAACACAAGAGGGGGACCTATTGGTCTATTTTTGGAAAAGTTAGAACTTTTGTGGCAAATAAGGCTTAATGCATGTTTATATCCAGGCCTTAATGAAAAATGTTCCATCAGCTGTTTATTAAAATTGAAGAGTTTGGAAAGGTAAAGTATAGTTTATGTATACCTACCATATATAAATATTTCATAACAAATAGTTTATAATATTATATATGGAAGTACTGAAATAATTTAAGGATTTACATATGGTTAGTATTATTTAATAATTTTAAATATTTAATTTATAAGCAATATATTACACGTATTATCAAATATTTGCGTATTTGTATATTACTTTCTATTGTATATTATTTTGTATATAATTGGATTTTACACATAAGAAAGGTTTCCCGTATATGGGAAATGAATTTTTAAATATAGACAATAAATGCAACCTAAATGTAAACATAAATTCTTTCAGGAGGGTATCAATCTATTAGTAGTATGATCATTTTTACGTTGTAGACGTTTGCATATTTAGCGCTTCTAAAAATATATAAAAAAATATGAGAAGAAATTTCTGGACTCCTGTCATTATATATAATTTGTAAGTTAGTTAAACCAGAGGCTTATTATCATATATAAAAAATACTTATCACAAATTAAAAATAGTGATCGATATAAATAATTCATTTTTAGTTTTTAAATTAATGAATCCATGAAAAAGTAATATAATCATTATTTACTTTCATGGGCATGGTTATTTATACATCTTACCTGTCATGATTTTTGAATAGTATTTCGGACATCTGTCATCTTTAGACGGAATACACTAACAGTACGGAACACTGCTACACTAATATAAAAGCATTGGTGTTCAAGTTTTTGATAAAATACTATATATATTTTTTCATATATATATATATATATATATATATATATATATATATATATATATATATATTTTTTTATACATATGTATTTTTGAATATTGAACATGTGGTATTTAAGTATAAATAAGGTTGTTACCCCATCATTTTTCCCTTATTATGAGATGTTTAAAGTTTCTCCAATAGTGCACATGGTCAAAATTTATTTATGTTGAACAATTTTTAATAATAGTATTTTTATAAGAGTCAATCCCAGTCTTTATGATGTATTTTATTTTATTTTATTTAATGTATTATATTAACGTATTTTTTGAAATGTAATGTAGGTGAATATAACTTTAAATTTCATCATGATTTGGTGCGTAGTTTGGCGCCAAAATTTGAATTTAATCTATATAAGGGCTATTTGTAATGAACTGTTGTTTTTTCTGAAGAAGTTTTACTATAGAGTAAGATGAAAAACGTTTGTAAAAAAAGTGCGTTTAAAGTTATTAAAGCGGTTTGTTTCTAGGTGCGACTTTTCTGAAGCTTTTCATCAGTTTGTTCGTGTTTTAAGTGATTTTTAAGCCTAGACAAAGACTGTTGAGGGGGTGACAAAATGGATTCCAATGGCAGACAAGGTCTTTCCATCCTTCTCACTCTGGGAGAGTGTGTCTCTAACCGTAGGACAAAACAAGGATGATCCATTGAAAGGGGCATTGGTAAATGATGCCTTTAAGGGCTTTGCGAAATCACATAGCTACATCCAGGCATGGCTCTTAATAGCAATGCTTGAGCCAACCACCCATGAGGCACATTCTGCAACATGTGAGATTAGTCTCATGGACATATTTGCTATAGAAAGAAGGATGGCCATTCTAGAGGAAAAGGTCTTCTGTTCCTTTACAGACATGGACCCTGGGGTAGAACTAGAGAGTTCCTTGACCAGGTCTCTCTGTAGTCTGGTCACATGTGCCAAATACTTCAGTGCTCACAGTGTGAAGGTTGGTGAAGCATACATCTGCTTACTGAGCCTGTCCACTGCCCTGCACTCCCTTTTGGGGGGAACAGAGGAGCTTTCCTGGCCATTTCCATCTTGGTGGCTGCTGCAAGCACCATGGCATTGACTGGGACACCCTTAGTCCAATGGGGTCTATCAGATGGGGCACTAAGGATTTTCTCTGAGCGTTTTGGAGTGGGTTCTACTTTGTCCAGCTCTTTCCATGCCCTGTGGGAGATCAGATTGATAAGGGAGTCTACAGAAGGGGGCACCCAAAATGTTGATGGACCTGACCAGAAGGCTTCCAGGAACACTGATTCCTCAGGGTTAGGGTTTTGGGCATACCAGGCACCCTTCTGATGCATGATCTCCATGATGTCGCCAAAGGAGACATTCTCATTTGGGGACCTTTCTCCTTCATCCAAATTGTTGTCCTCAGTGTGGGATTTCTGGGAGGAATCCAAGTGCCTCCTTTTGCACATATGCTTATGGTGGACCTCCTAAGTGGGGTGCTTCAGGGAGGTATCAGAAAACTCAGGGTGTTCCAAATGGGAAGAGACCTGGAAGCTCTTCTGGGCATAATGTCTGGGAGGTGGCAGAAGGGATGACTCAGGTGCAAACTCTCCTATGCATGGAGAGAATCCTTTTCACCACTTCAAATGCCAAGGGCGAACAGGGATACAAGGGCAAATCTGCTGGAACCAAAGCTGTCAGAGGAGAAACCCAGCAATCCCCTGCTACTCCTGGATCTGATAGGGGAGCTGGAGCAGAGCTATCAAGTGCCAAGGCTCTGAGGGGGAGAAATAGCTCCAGAAACTTTGTCTCTGACATCAAACCCTTGGACCCAATGCCCACACTACAGCTCCAAAAGTTGCCTCCAAGACGGTAAGGACCAAACCCCTCAGGGCAACCACTGGAATTGAGGTAACAGTATCTGTAGGCTCTGACGTCTCAACTCCAGGGATCCTCTGATGCAACAACTCTGAATCCAGGCATCAGATCAGAGAAGGAGAGATGGGAACAAATGAAGGCTGATGACTCATGAATCTGTGCCTTGAAAAACTTCATCAGCATCCTGTCAACCTTGGCTTCAGAAAGGCTTCAAGAGGACCTGACAGAAGATGCTACAGAATGTGACCTGCAGACTGGTCTGGGAGACTGCAATAATGGTGATTTGGGCCTTGAAGTAATCAGCTCAGGGAGAACCTTGGAGACCGGAGCTGAGAAGAGTCTTCATAGACAGTCAGCCCCAAGTCCTTAGGATCCAATGTCTTGGCAGTCTTCAGAGAAGGTTCACTGGCCAAAGAAGGAGCTCTGTCCAGGGACCATTTCATTTCTTTATGTTTCCGGAGATGGTTTGAGACCCTGAAGTCAATGGAGTCATGGAGGAGGAAGAAGAGGGTAAAAGACCCTTTAAAATAAGCTTATTCCTTCTATCAATAAGAGTATGCTGGTTGAAGCCAGTACATATGGTACAGGAGGAGTCCAAATGAGTGGGCCCTAAGTATACTACACACTGTGTGTGGGCATTAGATAGAGGAATCTTATACCCACGCATAGCACACTTTTTAAAACCAGATGGACTTTCTCACATAGTGAAAAGAAGAAAGCAAAGCCCAAAGAAAGGAAAAGTTTTTTTTTTTTTTTTGTATTGAAGAAAGAAAAAAAGACAGGAGCAGAAGGAACTGCAAAAAGCAAAAATAAATGGACCAGTTTGGTTTCTCAAAATAGAAAAAGAGGGTAGGGTAATATTAGGAAGAAGGCCTACAATAGGAAATAGAAGACAAAATAGAAGAATTTTTTTTTAGAAAACACTCACGACAAAACCAAAGATGATCAGATGATTGCAATCCCAATGCTGATGAAAATTTGGCAAATTAGATCTGAGGGAATGAGGGGAGAGCAGGGCATTATGGGTACAGGAGGAGCTCAGATTTTCCAATCCTAGAGCTGTAGTTGACGGCAAAGTTGGATCTGAACCCACAGGTTGAAGATCAAATGAAAAACAACTTCAGATCCAAAAATTGTCAAGGCAGAAGGTGGTTGATCATAGCTCCACCAGAAGAGTCCTGCTTAGTGCAGGGTTGGGGTGTTGGATGTTAAACTGATGAGTGGTGAGTTTGATTCCGATTGATGGTGGTATGGAGAACCAACGCCGTTTATTATATGGCAAGATATGATCTCTAGCAGGTAGAATTGTCCCAGTGGTAGGGGGTGTTTTAGTGGATAAAAGTCCCACAGTACCAGGACAGGGGCAGAGTCTAGTAGTCATTTGCTTTCACCTCCTTGCAGTGCACAAAAAAAAAAAATTAAGTAAATTTTGCTCCAGACTAATTCTAATGATCTATTATGACTGCTACGTGCTATGAGTTGTGCCAACCTTATGTTGCAATTTTTTATCCAAATTGCCCTTTCAAAGACTTTATAACCTCCTAACATCTGATTACAACCCATACTATCTAGGGCCCCCAGAAGTTTTCTACCACTCTTTTTAAGTTGAGAACCACTGTTTTAAGCAAAAGTAACAGAAAAGAAATGCACATTTAAGTTACTAGTTACTAAAAAAAGTAATATATTACTATTACTTAATTACTATTTTGAAAAAGTAACTAGTTATACGGTCTATATTAAATCAGCGAATGCTTAAAAAAGTGAATGATGATTGATAGACCCCATGTAAGTGAAAGCTTACAATCCCAAACACTTAGAACAGCAATTTTTTCCCAGGGAAAAAAAATCGCTGTTCCAAAAATAACTTTAAAACATTACATAAACTGTGTCCCCCGCACCCCCCCTACTTAAATATACCAACTCTGAGATCGCAATACAGTGATGAAAACAGCAAAATAATGAAGGCGGCCAAGCGATTTCTTTCCCGGGGAAAGAATTTGCTTATATGTCGTTTTGGTATTTTGCCGTTTCGTGCTTTCAAGTTTGATCAAGATGCATTCGAAAGAATGCGTCTTCGATCATATAATAGGGACCCTAGTTATATTACTAGATACTATAAATTGCAAATATATTACAGTAATATATTACACATTGTAATATCTTACTCCCATCTGTAGTTGTCCCCTCCCCAGAAAATATATTTTTTTGTGATTGTTTTTTAATATTTTTGACTCAACAGTGACTGCAATGAAAATGCTTTGACTGTTAATATGTAAACAATGAGTTTTCAATATATAACTTCAGCAGAGCTTTTCTCAAACAGATAGATCAAATATTTTAAATTAGAAAATAAAAGAATGAAGAAAAACATGATTTTATATCAGGAAAGATGAGAGTACAGTGTACTCACTTCTAGCTCCCAATTTAAGTGGGCACTAAAACTGAGATTAAAATCAGCAAAGAAATAAAGTATTGATGGCACCAGTTTGACAAATAAAGTTTATGTTCACCCCAGGCTAACCTCCCCAACCATATCCACCCTCTTCTCTCAAAACTATACCGCTAAGAGGAACTGCAGCTTTTTTTATTTTCCAGCTTCCTCCCAGTGTCATCTCTACACCTGGCCTCTCAGTTAGTACCTATACATATAGGGACTAAAACACTGCTGGGCACTTTTTTTATAATTTTCTTTTCTCTCTCCATCTTTATATTTCCTTTTATACTTAGCCTGTATATCTTACCACTCATCTCTGTTGTTTTACCTACTACCATTAACCTGACTATGTCAAACTTGTACACAATCTAACTGTATAAAATGGTAAAACATGCAACTTTCAAGATGCAGCTCTCATCTTTGTATCTTATTCTTTAATTCTTACTTATGTATTGGCTCATTCTAAATGTAAAAAATCGTAAAAGATGTTTTTTGTTTATTCTGTGTCTAATTTTAATTTTCATGCTTATGTACTGTCTATGTAAATATGATTGCTGCTGCTATACTCCTTATAATTGTTTGTAATTGATTTGTGGAGCTTTTCTCCCTGGGCCTTTGCTGAAAATGGACATGTATCCAGTCAGACTCTCCCTGTCAACAAATGTAAAATATCTTCTTCTTCTTTCAGCTGCTCCCATTAGGGATCACCACAGCGAATCATCTGTTTCCATTTCTTCCTGTCCCCTGCATCTTGCTCTGTCACACCAACCACCTGCATGCCCCCTCTCACCACATCCATAAACCTTATCTTAGGCCTTCCTCTTTTCCTGTTACCTGGCAGCTTCATCCTTAGCATCTTTTTCCCAATATACTCTGCATCCCTCCTCAGCACATATCCAAACCAATGTAATCTTGCCTCTCTGGCTTTATTTCCAAACCTTCCAACCTGGGCTGACTCTCTAATATACTTATTCCTAATCTTGTCCACCCTCGTCACACCTAGTGCAAATCTTAACATCTTTAACTCTGCCATGTCCAGCTCTGACTCCTGTCTTTTTGTCAATGCCACTGTCTCCAACCCATATAACATAGCTGGTCTCACTACCCTCTTGTAGACCTTCCCTTTCACTCTTACTGGTACTCGTCTGTCACAAATCACTCCTGACACTCTTCTCCACCCACTCCATCCTGCCTGTACTCTCTTCTTCACCTCTCTTCCACACTCACCATTACTCTGAACTGTCAATCCCAAGTATTTAAACTCATCCACCTTCACCACCTCTACTCCCTGCATCCTCACCATTCCTTCATGTAATCCCACCTTCACCTTAAACACATCCGTCACTCTCATAGCAGACCTCACCACTGTCACACTACCCTCGTACATATCCTGTACTATTCCTACATACTTCTCTGCCACTCCCGACTTCCTCATACAATACCACAACTCCTCTCTAGGCACCCTGTCATATGCTTTCTCTAAGTCCACAAAGACACAATGCAACTCCTTCTGACCTTCTCTGTACTTCTCCATCAACACTCTCAGAGCAAACATTGCATCTGTAGTGCTCTTTCCTGGCATGAAACCATACTGCTGATCACTAATCATCACCACCCTTCTTAACCTAGCTTCCACTACTCTTTCCCATAACTTCATGCTGTGACTGATCAATTTAATCTCTCTGTAGTTATTACAGCTCTGCACATCACCCTTATTCTTAAAAATCGATATCAAAACACTTTTTCTCCATTCCTCAGGCATCCTCACACTTTCCAAGATTTCATTAAACAATGTAGTTAAAAACTCCACTGCCATTTCACCTAAACACCTCCATGCTTCCACAGGTATGTCATCTGGAACAACAGCCTTTCCGTTCTTCATCCTCGTCATAGCTATCCTTACTTCCTCCTTGCTAATCCACTGCACTTCATGATTCACTATCCGCACATCATCCAACCTTCTCTCCCTCTCATTCTCTTCATTCATCAGCCCCTCAAAGTACTCTTTTCATCTCCTCAACACACTCTCCTCAACACACTCTCCTCGCTTGCGAGTACGTTTCCCTCATTATCCTTTATCAGCCTTACCTGCTGCACATCTTTACTAGCTCGGTCCCTCTGTCTAGCCAATCAGTACAGGTCCTTTTCTCCCTCCTTGGTGTCCAACCTTTCATACAACTCTTCATATGCCTTATCCTCAGCCTTTGTCACCTCTCTCTCTGACATGCACCTCATCTCCTTATACTCCTGTCTACTTTCTTCAACTCTCTGACAATCCCACTTCTTTTTTGCCAACCTCTTTCTCTGTATAATCTCCTGTACTTCCTCATTCCACCACCAGGTCTCATTGTCCTCCTGCCTCTTTCCAGATGTCACACCAAGCACCTTTCTAGCAGTCTCCCTTACTAGTTCGTAAAATATACTAACATAAATAAATAAATAAGATACAGTATAGTGAAAGCATTTTGGCATCATTTTAAATGCTATATAAACACTGGATACCAATATCACAAGTAGGTTTGGCTGCTTTCTTAGCCAACCACCATCGCCTTCAGCTTTTTCAACCCCAGTTTTCTTCTTTGATCAGAGACATTTCACAAGCTAAGCTGAAAGAACCAATAGGTTTATCAAGAGCAGGCAGGATACTTAATATTGATAAGGTGCAGTCTTGGGTGTACTTAAAACTCAAGACGTATTTCCAAGTCAGGTGAGGACCACATGTTAGTATATATGGAAAGAATAACTTTTAATCCTGCTAGACTTTATGCAGTTGAAATTTTTTCTGTTAGAATTACATGAAACACAGGTAGCGCAGTCTTACCACTGGTAGACTAGTTCTTGCAACTTACTGAACCTCCACTCACAAAGAAGATTTGAGCCAGCCTCCTTAAAGCAATGTAAAAGGCTTAATTCACCACAAATAAGGTACATAAACATTGTAGGTATTTCTTCCCACACACATATACACCAATTCAGAGTGACATTTCTCACCAACAACCACTGCTCTACTGTCTATTTTATCTCACAGAGTGACATTTCTAATCAACAACTGCTGTCATGATGTCTATTTTCATTTTTCACTTCTTAGCTTTCAATGTTTAATTCAGTCTGGATATTCTTTTAATATGTCTTCATCCTCATAATGACTAATGACCATGATGCCTTAAAAATGTTATTTTATTAGACTGTGCACAAATATGCAGATGGAGATGTTGATTTCTGCAGTTCTGACCCTCTAGCTGGCACTATACACTTTATCTGTTATGTCACACCTCTGGAACACAGCAGGTTAAAAGAAAAATGTGCATACAAGTCAGGCTCAATGATCAATTGACAAAATGCAGCCTAGTCCCAAGACCATAAAGGTAGTATGCACTGCTGGCCTGTATATGGGGCTCCAATACTCACACCCAAATTAGACAGCACATAAGGTCACCTACAGAACATCTTTGGCCTAGCACATTCATATGAGTTATTGTTTTCACACACACTCGTGCACACACACACACATGCACACACACACACACACACGCACACACACACACACACACACACACACACACACACACACACACACACACACACACACACACACACACACACACACTTCCAGGGAAGGTTGGCAGAATTATTTAATTAGGTGCTGTGAGATGGGAGCCATGTCTGGTCAACATGCATTATTAAATGATAAAAATGCTAAAGAATGTGAATGTACACATGGAAGGTTAAAATAACACGCAATTTTACTGGATAAAGTATGTACAGAAAAATCTGATCTACTGATAACTACATATCCTATCTCCTATTAAAGAATGCTGGGTCTAAGTCCCCCAAATTAGAAAAAATAAACAGGCAGTTGCAAATAGTACTTACATGAAGATACTGAGATTTTCAGGCAGACTAAAACAGAGCTAAAAGAGATTCAATTATTTACACATTTCTGTTCAGAAAATCAAAAACATTACATCATCAAGGACAAGGGCTTAATTTTACATAGTTGTCTGCATTTCAGAGTTCAAATACAGTTTACAAGGATGTCACCAGTTTTTATAGGTACATAGGCTCATAGGAAAGTATGGCTAGCTGTCATTTTAGCCTAGACAATTTCCCTTTTTGCACTCAAAAACATCTAGAAGCTGACTCTGACCATTAGTAGTTGCACTAGGATATGGACAGGAATGATGCCATTTGAGGTGCTGAGTGACAGGTAATTCATCATATTGTAGAAGTTAGGATATCTTTTAAGTGGGACACAGTTTCGGTTTACCATGTTTTGTACCAAGTACAACATAACAGGGCCATGTAGGTTATCCATGTAGGGAATGACATTTTATTTGATGGCATTATTTAAACTTATATTCTTAAAGGTGTATGGAACAAGCCATGATCTTGACAGATACAAATATAGAATACATTAAACATAATGAGACACAATTACAGGGACTGAAAGTGGGACAAAAACACCACTATCAAATCACACACACAATGGAAAATTTATTAACAAAAAAATACAGAACTTTCATAATGTCACTCCAAAATCCCTAAAAGTGCCTGAACTCCCTGGTAAATCAATGGAAGTGAACAGGTATGATTCAACTGGGATAAAATGTGGAAGTTATTTAAGTTCAATGGGGCAGATGAGTCCAATCATCACCAGTCCATGCATTTTTGGTCAGTCTTCCTTCTCAGTCAATTTTATTTATAGTTTATTACCTTCCACTGATCATTTTAGAGTAATGATCATTTCCTAGTCATCTGCTGACTTAGTTGTGATGCCTTCGATTTAGTAGAGCTCTTTATCACAGAAGGTCCCCCCAAACATTTCTATCCCCCAACATGGAGAATTGAGAGAGGTCCCAGGCTTTTGACCTTTCTCTTATTTTGTGTGACTTAATTTCATTTGATTTCTTGACTAATTTTTAGTAGGTTGATATACACTGGTTTTTTTATCCTGTTGGTTAGTTTAACTATGGGTAAGAGTGGTATGTGTAGGTTATGCTTGACCATTGCAAGGTATGCAGTATATACAATTTCTTTTCAAATCAATTGCTGCTGTGATTATGTTAATGAATAACCCTCTTTAAGTAAGGATGACCTGATGAGGAGGTCACATATGATCTGTTTTCATTGCCTTGCATGTGGAGGATTATCAATGTAGAATGACTGTAAATGTCATTGCTTTGCATATGGCAGCAAACTAGAAATGACAGGACTGAGATTGCCTGTTGTTAGGTGGATAAATCATGCTTCAAATGATGAGGCTGAGTAGTGATTTCCATTGATGGAGTGTCTTTAGCTTTGAGACCTTGGGGTTTTGATAGTGGTGTGTGATAATGATGTCATAATCTTTTTTCTTTGATATTTCCTCTTGGAGGGGATGTCTTTAGCTTTCAGTATAGCAAGTTGGACTTATATGGAAGGGAGCTTAGGTCAAGAGAGGTAAAAAAATTCTTAAAATTGATCTGGAGGCTAGTTGCATCAAAAAGCAAAATTTAAATTACATTTGTTTGTTGCATTTGCATACAACGCTTTATTACAAACATTATTAGTGCATTGTTGCATTTGTATATTTTACTTTATTTTTATTTTATTTCACTATTTGTATTTTTATATTTCTATACTTCTGAGTTATTTGTTTATTATCTTTTTTAAGCTTCTAACATTATTTGTTATTATTCTTCTTCTTGTGACAAAATTATTTCTATTTTTTTATTAATCTTTTTTTTTCATTATTTCTACCCGTGGTTTATTACTCTGGGGTTTGCCATGCACTTGTTCTTTTAGCACATACAGCCACATGTATGCATATAGTGTAGTGGGTGTACTAATATGCATACAATATATAGTAGTCTGTAGGTAGTTCAGATATTCAGTAATATTAACTCTACTGTTGGGGTAGTTTGTCCACAATAATTTCTTTAGGTAGTTTGACTTGTCTTCTTTCTGATTTCAGTTTTATTTCAGAGAAAACTTCTCTGATTTCAGTTCAATTTCAAAAGAAGACTTCTTTATGATCATGCTAAACTGAGCAGTTCAATACAAACAGCCATGTAATTTAAAATGAGTAATTTTCAAAAAAAAATCAGTAAATTAAAGTAAGTAAAAAAAAGTCAAATAAGTTAAACTCAATTTTAGTTTTATCAGAATTTTAACAGTAATCATTTTTCAAGCAGTATTTTTACTATTATTAATCAATTTTATAAAGATTTTATTTATGAGAAATTATAATTATTAAGGGAGGAGATTAAATAAAAAGGAAAGGCAATTATGTTGTCAAATTATCAGAAAATCAGAAATTTCAAGAGATTGTCAAAACATCAGAAACACTTAGCAACAAGACATACAAAACAAAACAGAATTAAACAAAAGGAAAATCCCTAAAAGTTAAACACTGCTACCTTAGGTACATACTAATTACATTAGAAAACAGTATAATGCAATAACACAGCTAAGTCGTGAAACACACTCATAATATAACAAAAACACTAGGTATAATAATAATAGTTAGACCTTATTAAATATAATAGCCAAACAAAATATAATAAGAAATAATTAAATAGTAAATAGTAAATAAATAAATAGTAAATAAAAAAATAAAAAATAATAAATAAGAATAAATAATAAATATAAGAAAGATGAAAAATTTATCAAATTTAATAACCGTTTAATATCAAAGAATAAAAATACATTCAATTTTCATTGCAATGGTATCAGAGGTATTTCATGGACATTATGCAGTTTTGCAGTTAACATTTGTCTATGTCCTGCTTGCCAGTTGTTTAGTAAGGTCGTCCTGCTTCCATTGGGGCTCTATCTTTTAGGTTTTGAATCATCTGCACTATCTTTGCTTGTCTGCAAAATCTTTGCTTTTTAGCTTACAGCTTAGGAAATCACAGTTCTTCTTAGCTAGCATCTTGTACTGCATTCAGTGGCTTATTCTGACTAGTATTCAGCATTTTTCACATATTCAGAGCTCGCTTATGCATTTAATCTGTTTAAGCCTCTGTCTAGCCCTTTTTCTTTCCTTGCCTTTTCTTGCCTTTATTCAATTTCTGCATTACAATTGCAACATAATATCTTTTAATAAAACACAATAAAGAAATACCACTGCATAATCAATGTATAAAAAAGAACTAAATTTACATAAACAAATACAAATCTTTCAAATAAAATAATACTATTGTTATTACAAATAATCCATTATTTATGTTAAAACATTAAAAAAAGTTTTTATTCAAGCATTATATATTATTTTTCCTATATTATTTTTCAAATTGTCTATTAGATAATTATTGTCTTAGAAAATTAAATAATAGTCAGAAAAAAAAACTTATTCAGAAAAAAAAATAAGCTCAGATCAGGGAAATGTCCTTATCACCCACTTAGGCATCCACCCAAATAAGCACCCAAAAGCCGTAAAATTTGTTACACCCAACAAAACAGGTTTAAAATTGGTAAACTATTAGGTAGCACACAATGAATAGAATCAACATTGCAGTATAATAATAGCAACAATAGCAATATAAAAAACAATAGTATATGTCGAAAAAATTGTGACATATTACTCAATATTTATAGACATTGAGAGTTATTTTGTTTTTGTCAGTATATTTGATATTTTTGGTCCTAGCATCTGTCTGCTGATTAAACATTATAAAATTGAAATCAAATATAAATCAAAATATAATATAACAAAGAATTCTAAAGAATGTTAGATCTGTTAAGTTTTGTTTTTGTGTTTGTTTTTTTTTTTTTCTAAGTTAAAGGTTTATTTTTTTCGTTTTTTTGTATAATTATAATTTAGAATTTTCGTCTATTGTATTTATATATTTTATTACCCATGTATATATATCTGTATTTTATTCTTAACTATGCTATTATTATCATTGATAATATCCATTGTTATTTTAAGTCAATGGTAAATTTTTCATCCCAAGTATATCATAAGTCAATGTATCATTTTTCTCAAATAGTATATCATAAAATGTCTATAAAATGATTTTATTTGATTTTAAAAATAAGCTAAACCCATCAGCAAAGCAAAATAAAAATCTGCTAAGGAGTAAAGCAATAAAATAGAGAGTCAGATGATTTTTTATTTATGGCTATAAATTCTTTGATTTCAGACTAATTTTTTTCATTTCAGATTTTTCAGATTCAATATTCAAGCAAAATCATTATATGCTGAATATGTAAGTAAGTAAGTAAGTAAATAATAATGTGTAAGTAATAAATCCTCTTAATAAAAATCCTCCAGAGTTACTTTCTGAAATTATGAAATTAGTCAAAATTAGGTATGAAATATCTGGGATATAGTTACAGTACAAGTTTTTAGATAGAAATATTACTTGTTTTATGAATAATTATGAGTCCTGAGTTTGTTTTCTTTGTTTCTTTTTTTTGGGACATTTTACAAAAAATGCTGAGGCACAATCTACATCATCCTATAATATGCAACAATAAAAATAAGAATACCGGGTCATGTCTGATAATATTTTGGATTTTGTTTAACCAGATTTTAGTAATGATACAGATATTGGCATCCCTGCTGTTATACTGGTACATGACTTATATTGTTGCACTTTTTACTTTTTACTACAAATCTCAAATGGTTTCCCAACCCCTTCCACTAACATATGGATATACAATGGTTAGTATCAAAATGTTATGCTGATATAGTACAGATAAGGGAAAATGCAGTGCATGAGCTACTTTGTACTAATAGGGTTTGTGATATTATTAATGACAAAACTTTGACCACAGAAGTAAAGAAGGTCCAGGTGAATATGTCATTGTAACCTTTTCAGATCTTTACCTATGTAACCTATTAAAGTATTCACCTCATTGGCTCTGATCCTGCACCCCCCACCCATACTTTCAAAAATAAGTCCTTATTCTGACCCTGTGGCTGAACTTCCTAGTTTATTCTCTATAGTCTGCAATTGTGAGAATGCTTGGATGGTAGCTAACAGATTCTTAAGGCTCACTGAGACTGAAAGGTTTGAAAATTATTTAATGACTGAGTCAAAGTTTTAGAGAAAATGTTGTTCCTCTTAGTACACTTTGTATTATTCTTGTGTATGGATATGCCACACAATGGTAAGTAACATTTGTGCTCTTCCAAGATTGACATTTGTACTTTGACACTGCCTGTCCATTCATCACTAGAGATCCATGGCACCAACCTGTCCATTCAGCACTGGATACCTGTGGCATCCAGTCATTCTCATGCTCCCTCCATGAGAAGAAAGCAGAGCACAGCTTCTGTCTTGCACAGGACCTCACATAACTAAAGTCCATCTCTGAGCTCAAGCAACTGATATAGGAAGTCCAGT
The DNA here is from genome assembly GCF_019279795.1 of Protopterus annectens. NCBI lineage: Eukaryota > Metazoa > Chordata > Ceratodontiformes > Protopteridae > Protopterus > Protopterus annectens. The sequence goes on from NC_056731.1 coordinate 383,848,346, forward strand.
TAATGAGCCAACAAACTGACTAAATCTTAAGGTATATTTAGAGATTTCTTATATAAAATTCCCTTTATGGAATAAGTTAAATCACCTTCACTATTATTCAAAATGCATACAATGTATTCTACATCTTAGCTCTACACTGAATATTACAAATATAGGTTCAGACGAGTATTTTTATATTTTTTCACCCTTGGAGAATATTCCTCCAGCAGTCCATACATACAATACTTTATTTTATTTATTTATTTTACATTTGCTGACCGGGAAAGTCTGACTGGGTATATGCCCATTTTCAGATATATGAGATTTACATAATATAAGAGTACAATCTAGCATATCAGATGAAAAAAGAAACAGTATAATTATAGTAAAGACACAGTTCAACAGGAGAAATGAACTACATGTCAGAGTATAATATCACAAGGAAGGCTCCATATATTCAGACAAGCAAAATTGCAATATCTATGTGCATCTAAAATAATCCTCGAATGTGTTAAATGTTTCCTTCCATTAGAAGTCACTGGCATAACAAAACACATTGGACATCTTGTTTAAAACTATAACATAACAACTTTGAAACATTCGTGCCAAAAATCCCTGAAGAACTGAAACACATAATACACTTTCCTGAAAAATAAGTAAACCATTGAAATTTCTGATAAATAGCAATGCGATTCCCACCATTTCACTGTAAACAACTATAAAACTTTTTTAAGTAGGATGAGCTATGTGAGTATGAAACTGTGTGAAATTAGAAAGTTAAAGCAAGGCATTATAAGCCTACCCATTGCTCTACTTGTATAAAAATACTGTAGGAAACAAATATTTTAGGTTTGTTGATCCATAGAGCAAAACCTTTACTTTAAGAGATTACACATTTGGCAGCTCTGAACTAAAATCTTCTACTGAAGTGTGCAGTGGAACCATCACTGTAAAATAACTCATAATGATATAACAATGCAACAGAGCAACCCAATTTTCTGCATGAGATACTTAAGCAGTATATTTCTTATAATTCAAAAATGCAGACCATTTGGACAGAGTTCCTTTTTAAAATTATACCTACGTAAACAAATAAATTGCTGTGTTCAGTCTAGAAAATGTAACATTGCTGAATTACACAGATTTTCATACCATACAAGTAGTTCCTGCTTGTTAGCTTTACCACTTGTTATAGGCTGGTAAATTAAAAAGAAAAGATGGGAAATGCTATATGCTTCAGCAAAATGGATTTACTGGAATGTAATAAGAAGCTCTTGTTTTAAAATATTTTTTGACAATAAAGATGACAGACAGCATTATGCATCTGGGTGTGAATAAGTCATCTTGGGCTACTATACAACAGGAAGCACAGCTAGAACAGCTAGTTAGAAACTAGCAACAGACCCTGGCAAATGTAACCAACCCACAAAGTAAAACTGAAAAAAAAAATCATCGTTATGACCTATTAATGAAAAGTAGTACCGACATCTACATGCTTCTTTCCATTATAGTTAAACTGGTTTCTGACTGTATTTCATCTAACAGTATTCTGATACTGGGCCTGCTTGTCACTTGTTACACCTGCACTTGCAATTATAAACAATAACTTCATTAAAACATGTCTATATTCCTGAGAATTTTGTAGTGATATATGTTCAAACGTTTGACTCCCTGCAACATATTAAATTTTAAAAGAATTTTATATGCACACCTGAGCCACATTTTAAAAAATGTTATTTATACAAAGCTACAGTTACAAAAATCATAAGATGCATGCTGATAATATTTTCAAGATGTTTCGCACAAACAATTCTTCTCAGTATACACAGTTTGAGTGCAAGAAAGTTCCTAATATTGAAATATTTGATATGTATCTAAGGTTCCTATCATCAGATAATAACAGCACATTTGGATTTTAGGCCTTTTATGGTTGAGACAACTACAGGTTAACCAATCAGACATTTCCCCACAAAATTAAAACACCAGTAACAGAAAATTAACAAATGCAAAAATATTCAATTTTATAACCATCTTTGGAATAAATCTTACATTGCCTTCCTGTCTAATGAAATAGTATATGGTTAAAATACAGCCTTATTGAAAAATGTGCATACAGTCATTGCCTGCTACCTCTCTACCATTCCTACACAAAAACGTATGACATGCATTCATAATTATGATTATCAGCAATTATGTTTTCTTCAGTAGTCAAACTGGAAATTTATTGCAAAAAAGACCAGGAACAGGGGAATAAAACTTATACCAAAAACAAAGATGAGTAATAAACAAATGGAAAAGGTCTACCATAATTTTTTTTTGCAAAACGTTGATAAATCACTTAGTTTGTTTCTGGATATGAAGCTTACCAGATATGTAAGCTATAACTCTGGTAACGACTAACAGAGATATTCATTAAGAATGTTGCAATTTTAATCCCATATACAAAAACTGGTCTGCCAAGTGTTCATTGATCAAATAATGTTTAGCCCTGTAGGCATGGAGTAGATGTGTGTTATACATCCTGACTATCTGGGCAGATGTATGTCAAGATCAGTTTGTTCTCTGCCATGTAAACAGAAGAAAGCTTTGTCAATGCATTTACATTTTGTATTATCTATTTACTTTCTCATTCATTTTTGTTGTGAATCACTCATTTTGTACATATTTAATAATTGTATTTAACAATGTTGCAAATATTGTTGTATCACATGATTCTACTGAATACAAAGTAACAATTAATGGTTACTGTTTTCTGTCTTGCAGCCTGTATCATGACTGAAAAGGATTCATGAACCAGCTCACCTACCCCGTTAACTCTTTAAGGAAATAATTACAAAATAAACTCCACCAATTGCAGTCCATTCCATGACACCATATATTATTTTTAACTGCACACATTTGCTATTGTGTTACTGTAGCATCACATAAAAACAATACACTTTCCTTTACACTTTTCTTTCATGTACCAATACCACTCTGTATTAAAGGACTGCTATGGAGAGAAAGTAGAGAAATATGTATATATATATATATATATATATATATATATATATATATATATATATATATATATATATATATATATATATTATCATGTTATGTTGTTCTACATAATCAGATCTTACCTGTGAAACTATTTTTGGCCCACAGTGCTCTGCATGGGCACAGTTAGTGTCTGCTGATCACAATGCTATGCACTTGGAATGGAAGTATTAATAAATGCTGTTAAAAGTTTGAGAATCATCAGTAAAAGTGTTATTGATTAGCTTGTTTTCCCACATAAGTGTTGCCCACTTTGTAACTAGATCTTGCAGAAATGCAAAAACTAACCAACTAACTTAATAAGTACATATATAATAATAATACTAGTAATAATAACAATAATAATAATAACAACTAAGATAACACAGTATTTTTAAAATGTGAAATTATATGACTTCCAAGTTCTCCTTCCTGTTCCTTTTCTTCCTTCATTGTGTCGGCCAGAGAATCGTATTTCTTTACTTGAAAATTATCTAATTAGTCAAGTAGCTGTCAGTGATTATCATGTTTTTCACCTTGGGATTTTAAAGCCTTTAACAAGAAGGGAAATAATGCAGCAGAACATGGTGGGGCTACTACAAGAGTTCAAACATTTGAGGTTCAGGACACTTACTTGCTGACACTTACTCTAGTTGGCACATGCCTTAACTCACACCAGTCCAATCCTAGTTACTTACCCAGCCCTTTCACGAGTTAAACCTACTGAAAGCATAGGCCTATCAGAGCCCTAAGTCTTTCTGGAAACCCCCATCTGTTCCTTAATGCTAGCTGTCCTCTGCAGCTCTCTAACCCTAAAGTCCCGTATTACTCCCTAAACCTAAAATTTCACTTTCCTCACCCTAAAGTTACAATTAGGGTTGCCACTTTTCATTGTGACTATAATCAAAGCAAGGCCACACCACTTACACCTCCCATAATTCTGTCCATCTCCTCCCCTCTCCTGCCCATTTCGTGGCATCATCATCACATCAGACGAGGAGGAATGGCCTATTTCTTCTGTTCATGATGCTTTCATTCTGATGATTTACTGTGCTTTTCTGTAAAAAAGCATAGTAAATTTTCCAATTTAACAAACTCACATAGTCTGTTTCTTTTTCTGAAACAGAATGCCAGAGTTTGTATAGTGTTTTCTGGACTACTGGATGGTCAGTTTAATTTCTGGATAGTCTGGAAAAAAACAGATAGGTGGCATCACTATGCACTGGTGAGAGATGAGATTTCTTCTTCTATCCATCAAATCTGAGACTTAATTGGAAAAAAAAACTCACATAGAAAAGTGCCAACAGCTCTTTTTTAAGCTATTTCTCATCCATTAGGTTCATAAAGCTATGCAGACTAAAAGGTCACAGAATATTTTATAGGCCTACTGCAAATGCCAGAGTCCCAGGAACTCAAAGACCACTGACTCATGCCCAGAGACTTATGACAGTTGCCACTCACATTAAAACTTGACTACATGCTTCTGTGAGGTGTGACAGTGACACTGAGTGAGAGGAGCTGGAGCACTTCACTCAAACACAATAGCAGAGTTCAAACAAGGTGAGTGGGCAACTGCAGGGTGGGGATGGGAGAGGGCGGGACCATAGACATGATGCTGTGATTCTACAGGGAGATTTCCTTCTTGAGTTAGTTCTGTACTTCTTCCAGGTGGGCACAACTGCCTGTTTGTCTCTATATAGCTATTAACAGTTTTCAACTTCATCTGATTTCCCACATCTATTGCCATGACAACTGCACTGTGCCTTCAGTTTTGCATTCCAGTCACCTATCATTTGTTAAAGATCTTCAGAGTTTGCTAGTAGTACCGCATCATTTGTATACTGCAGCATTTTTTTATTTGAACCCCGATCATACCTGCTGCCATTTGTAACCCTTTTAGTCTGAACACTGTTTGTACTTGTGTTATTGACTCCTTGTGCATGGTCTGCACTAATGATTCGGAGACTTCAGATAATTGCACAACTGCCCAAATCAGCTTATTTAGGCCCAGGTTCATAGGTAGGTACTTGGCTATTGGTCCTAGGGCCTGTATAAGCTTAGCCAGGTACTCTGGCTTTCACCACCCAAGAAAATTATTTTCCTGTCGAGCAGAGCCCCAGAGGTGATCCCCAGGGTGAATTTACTATAGGTTCATAGGTAGGTACTAGGCAAAGGTTTTGATGCTGAAACCTGGGATTGAACCAGGGACCTTTAGATCTTCAGTCTAACACTCTCCCAACTGAGCGATTTCAGCTCATAAACAGCCTTGCAAGTCTTGAATCCAGGACCCTGTACACTATAGTCACAGTAGTTAACCACCAAGCCATCACAGCATATGTTTTCTACAAGTCTAGGAGCATCAGTTTGGACTCTTTCGTCAACTCTAGCTTCTTTTCCACTATCTGTCTCACTACAAACATTGCATTGGTTATGCTCCATCCTGATCTGAATCTAAACTGCTAATCACCTAACTTACCTTCTGATAGTCTGAATATCCATTTATCAGCCACTCTCTACAGCATATTCATGCAGTGTGCCTGACAGTTGTAAATGTCCCTTTTGTTCAAATAAACTGGCACTAGAATGCTTATTCACCAGTCTTCTGGACTATACCTTTCTCTCTAAACTGCTGTGACTAACCTCTTTGGTCTCTTCTCCACTAACTTACCAAACACCTTGATCATATCTGACAAGAATTTAACTGCAACTGCTGTTTCCCCTGAATTCATTTTCTTTGATGGTGTTCTTACTTCCTCTAGAGTGGGTTCTCCTTCCCTTTTCATCATAAGCTGTGCATAGGACAGTGCAGCTTGTTTCTCAACCTCAAATGCACCATTTTATGCTATGCAGTTAAAAACTATTTAGACTACTTTGTGCAGAGATATCTTTGTGAACCCTGGTCTAAATCCTGTACACAATATGTTCCTTTGAGAGTCAGTTATGTTTAATTAAACTTTAAGATATTTAGTTTGTACTTAATTTACATGTGTATGTGTTTACACATGCAAAGCAGCCTACTGCTTTATCACAGCTGGCATGCTACAAGGGTGTAGAATAGCGCTTAGGTCCAACACCTTTTAAGTGCTGACCACATCTGCAATCTTAACATTATCAGATACACTTATGTATGACACATGTGCCCAATGACTGCTAGCCAGCTGTCAGTGTTGTTAGAATTCACTATTCTCTGCAGTAAAATCAAATCCAAAAGGTATTGCAGATTTACAATATCTTTATCCTTCTAAGACAGTACTGCCTTTAAAAACTCTTATATGGCAAATTCTCTCCATGAATGGTTTGACAAAGATGAGAACACAAACTCTCTTTCCCTCTTTCTGTTACTCCTTAGGCCTGCATAACAAGCCATTATTTATTAAATCATGCAGCATTGCTAAAATATGATGCACTTCAATATTTTGGCACTGTGTTGAGAAAAGTTTTCCATGTCATTGGTACTGAGGAATGTCTTATTGAATGACAGTCAAATATAAAAATAGCTTTAGACAGTTGTTTTATGACAGCAGAGGAAAATTACAGGGTGCATAATAAAGTCTTATAATGTAAAAGATTTTGCAACACAAGTGAAATGTACTGCAAGATTATGGCCCAGGCTCTTGAAAAACGTTTTAAGAAAGTGCCATTAAAATCAATTAGAAGGGTTACTTGAGGACTGTTATGGTGGCCATTTGACAGTGGGAAGATGGTAAAGAATAGTCACAGACATTGCTGAGCATTAGAAAAATTTGTAGGCCCATATCTCATGCCTGTACATATCAGTGATAGTGTGTGATGAACACAATCTGTTGGCCCATGTCTCGTGCCTGTATGTCTGTTACTGAGGGATGAACACTGTTTTTTGGCCCATATCTCATGCCTGTATGTATCAGTGTTTGTGAGGAATGAACACTGTTTGTTGACCCACATCTCATGCCTGTATGAATCAGTGTTAGTGAGGGATGAACACTGCTTGTTAGCCCATATCTCATGCCTGCCCAGATCTCATGCCTGTATGTATCAGTGTTAGTGAGGGATGAACACTGTTTGTTGGCCCATATCTCATAGTTGAATCTATCAGTGTTAGTGAGGCATGAACACTGTTTGTTTGCCCATATATAATGGCTGTATGTATCAGTGTTAGTGAGGGATGAACACTATTTGTTGGCCCATATATAATGGCTGTATCTATCGGTGTTAGTGAGGGATGAACACTGTTTTTTGATCCATATCTCATGCCTGTATGTATCAGTGTTAGTGAGGGATGAACACTGTTTGTTGGCCCATTTCTCATGCCTGTATGTATCAGTGTTAGTGAGGGATGAATGCTGTTTGTTGCTCATATATAATGGCTGTATCTATCAGTCTTAGTGAGGGATGAACACTGTCTGTTGGCCCATATCTCATGCCTGTATGTATCAGCATTAGTGAAGGATGAACACTGTTTGTTGGCCTATATCTCATGCCTGTATATATCAGTGTTTGTGAGGAATGAACAGTTTGTTGGCCCGTACCTCATGCCTGTATGTATCAGTGTTAGTGAGGGATGAACACTGTTTGTTGGCCCATTTCTCATGCCTGTATGTATCAGTGTTAGTGAGGGATGAACACTGTTTGTTGGCCCATACCTCATGCCTGTATGTATCAGTGTTAGTGGGGGATGAACACTGTTTGTTGGCCCATATCTCATGCCCATATGTGTCAGTGTTAGTGAGGAATGAACACTGTTTTTGTGCCCATATATAATGACTGCATCTATCAGTGTTAGTGACGGATGAACACTGTTTACTGACCCATATTTCATGCCTGTCCGTATCAGTGTTAGTAAGGGATGAACACTGTAATGCCTTTCAAATATAAGACTGCTTTCATTCTGTTTGATGTAAGACTGTGCTTGTATGACTCATCTGTGTGGTTGGTGTATATTTCACATTATTTTTATGTGGCCAGCTGTACCAAATATAACCCATTTCCATTACGTATATGCTGCGTTTTCCACGTATTACACTTGTGTGATATCTTATATATCAGTACATATGCACATGCAGTAAACCTTAGGCCACAGATGTCATCTACTGTTTTGTGGTTAGATATATGCTCTGTGTGGCCTCAGTTTTTTTGATTACATGTTCTTTGGTGGTTGGCTGTTAATGTATTTCCCTCCACACAGTAACGTCCAGCTTGCAAGCTTTGGCATGTGGTCCTTTCCATACTTTTTCTGCAGGCAATATTCCAAAATACTATGCAAAGTTGTTCAGCTGTCTGTTTACCGTTCTGATTATTCATCTTGCATTCATGTATCAGCAGTTCAGTTTTCTAGATTGTTCCAGTTTTAACTCATGTGGTTAGAAGCAGGATATCATTTTACTGCTTAACCTCTCCTGTAGTGTCAGTAAATGCAGGATCATGAGACTTTACAAAATGGACATAAGCAGCAATTACAAAATAAATGGCCAAATCATAAAAAATGACATCATTATTAAAAAATGTAGGGAAAACAGCAAATGACAATTTAAATTCTGACTAGTGTATTCTAACCAAATTCAGAAAAGCATTTTTCTATAGCTCATTTAATTCTGAGTGGTATATGTTGTTATTCCAGCGACAACATTGTACCATTATATAACTCGTTCATCTGACCTATTATAGAATGCAATGCTTCATGTTGTATCGTTTTCATAAACCACCTAAAAGAAATTGAAAAGATTCAATGATTCCTTAACAGAAAAGTCACAGCAAAAAACTGAACTATTGAGAATGCGTCAGAAACTGTCATTATAACTTGTTTTGCACAGGCTACTTAGAGAGGAACTGTTCCTGGTCTACAATGTACCACAGAGGAAGCTAACATTATAACTAAATATCAGTTATAGAATAAAAAAGTAGCAATTACATTTCACAAGTATATAGACAAATAAGCATTGGATGACGCCATACATCAATGACCTTCAAAGCACCGAAAGCAATTCAGTGAATATGGCTTAAAGTGAAAACAAAAAACACTGAATCACTAATATCCAAACCCATAACTGAATTCCACAAACAATTACATAAACAAAAAAAAATCCTTATAATGTCCTGCTGCACAGCAATTCTGCACAGCTCCGACCTCCTAAATAATGCTAAATGGACTAAGGCGACAACAAACTGTTAAATACAAAAACAAATCAGGACGAAGAAAACGGCACTTGAACAACAAAGCAATAGATTTAATGAATGTAAAGCGCTTTTCGTTTGTGTGGCATCCACAAACTTCTTCAGACAAATAATGACAGCATACACCTTATAAGCACAAGCAAGCATCAGCTCAATAAAACAATCAATCAGTAAAATAGTAATTAACTTTTAAAGAAGTAATAATAACAATACAGAACCACCTAGGGTACATACTATTATATATTATACCTCCTATTTAAAAACTAAAAATACAACTATGACCTTAATAACAATAAAATTAAGAAAGGTAAAGTATTAAAACAACAATACTTAAGCAAAATAAAATAAAGTAATATAATGTCAGGTAAATTCCTCTTACTAAACTTTTAATCTTCAAAATACTGCTAATAGAGCAGTTTGCATTTAAACCAGGGACATTGTATGCATTCAATCTAATCTGCCAGATAAGTTCAAGCTCTTCCAATTTTAAGCCAGTTGGACCCCCCCCCCCTTTTATTCTGAGTAACCTGATCTATTACCATAAATTTAAAGGTATAGTCTGGGTAACAGAAGACATGTTTCGCCAGAGCATTGTCATGTTTATTTTTTCTAATAGCATAGATGTGTTCATACATATGATCACGGAGACGTCTCTCCATCTTACCAATATAAAATGCTAAACAGCTCTGGCATTGGGTTAAGTAAATGATCATTTTAGAGTTACAATTGACTCTATGCTTCAAGCTAAAATATGACCTTCTAGCCTGAACCTGTTAGATTCCGTAACATATTTGCAGTAATTGCAAGACTGACCTTTGTACATACCTACAGATCTACTTAGACCCTGCTTCTGTTGTTCAAAAAATACTTTGAGGTTTTTAGCTTTTCTATAAATCACTTTTGGTTGATCACCAAGTCTCTGACACACACTAAGGTCACTCCTAAAGGTTGCCCAGTTTTTACATAAAATCTCAAAGCAGTCCTTGCTATTAATGCTGTAAGTTGTAATAAACAGGGGCCCTTGAAAGTGCGAGTCCGAGAAAGCAATACAACCTTGAGACGATGGTATGTCTGGCCTATCATTATGTTGATGTTGCATGTGTACCCGATCAAGAATAGGTTTATAAACACGTCGAAGGCATTTATGCAAGACCTCTTCAATGATGTCACTGACCATATGGTCTGGATAGCCTCGATGAAGAAACATGTTCTTAAGAAAAGAACATTCCGCATGGAAGTCATCGTCAAGAGTTATGATACGGACTGCTCTCACCAATTGGCCCTTAACAACTGCTCGCTTCTGGTGGTGGGGATGACAACTAGAATAATGCAAGAAGGAGTTCGAATATGTACTCTTTCTATGAATTCTAGCAGTAAAATTCTGAAGACTCAAGTCCTTATTTAACTGGATATCCAGATAGGCTATAGACATGGCGTTGAATGTATAGGTAAACTGTAAAAAATGTGTGGTCATGTTAAAATAATCCAAGACCTTATCGCTAGATGTACTGTCACCATCTAACAATATAAAAATGTTGTTGAGGTAACGAGTGTAGAAAATAAATTTGTCCTTGAATTCGCAGTTGTTGAAGACATATAGATGTTCCCAGTTGGCCATAACTGAGTTGGCTACACTTGCTCCACATGGGGAGCCCATTGAGACCCCAACTTGCTGTAGGTAAGAATTATCTGCAAACATGAAATAGTTGTCATCAAGAATCAACACCAAAAGTTCATTCACAAGTGACATCTCAGCATTCTCTGCCCCATTTATTCTCAAGAATTGATTAACCCATTCCAAAGCTATATCATGTGGAATACATCTATACAGATCTTTAACATCCACAGTGAGAAAGTTGTAAGTGGAGTTAAAGTCTAAGTGGTTAATTTTATCAAGAAAAGCCCAGGAATCCTTACATATATGGTTAATCTTAGCTAAATACTTCTGTAAAACGGCATCCACGACTTTTGCACATGGATACGTGGGGGAACCCCTACCATCCAGAAGTGGGCACATAGGGGGGTTACCAATGTCTTTGTGTATTTTAGGTATTCCACACAAGTGGGGAAACCTAGGATAAAGATGTACACATGAAATTAAAGATGTTCTGGTCGATCCTACCCTCAATGAACATTTCCTCAATGCTGTTCTTAATAGTATTATAAGCACCGTTAGTCTCAGATCTTGAACTAAGGAGTTAAGATGGACTATCCAATAAGTGTAACATTCTTGCTTTATAATTGTCACTGTCAAAAATAACTAGGCCCCCACCCTTATCTGGTTTACAAATCCAAATGTCATACAGTTTAATAGCATCTATGCACTCCTTTTCTGCTTTGGAAATATTACCAAATGTAGGGAAATTATGCCCTGACTTAAATTTCTGACGGATATCTAACACACAATTGTTCAAAAACATTTAACAGTGGGTGCAATGGTGGATTAAAGACACTAGGAATTCTGAAAGGGTTATTGTTTGAAGCTATGTTATCACCCATCATTAAGTTGAAGTTGAGTTTCCTCGTGGACAGTTTGATGTCAATTATAGTTTTAACTAAGTCCAACCTTTGTGCGGGAACATAAGTGTAGCCCTTTGAAAAGAGCTCTACTTGTTCTTGTGTTATGGTTACTGTAGAATAGTTGTAAACTTTAAAGTCACCATCAATGTTAGTCAGTATTATAGGTAAATTAAGAGACTCTACATTGTTCCTGTCATTAAGTCTTATACTGTTAGGCACAAAAGAAGCATCAACAGAACAATCAAATACATTATGTCCACAACTTGATGAAACAGGAGAGGCAGTATCAACATTAGAAGCTAAAACATTAGTAACTTCCAAAGAAGAGGCTAGTTCCTGTATTGTTCAAACAAAACATCCATACGCTGCATAAGAGCATCCAGTGTGATAATAGAAGTCCGGTCAGACCTTTTGGTACCACAAGGGACATTACCACTTGTTGTACGAGGGACATTATCACTTGCTGTATTATTAAAAATTTCCTGTGTGTTCGCAAATGCAGAGCCGCTATCACTAACTCTTGAAAACTTGGGTCTTTAGAATTTTACTGCTAGAATTCATAGAAAGAGTACGTATTCAAACTCCTTCTTACATTATTCTAGTTGTCATCCCCACCACCAGAAGCGAGCAGTTGTTAAGGGCCAATTGGTGAGAGCAGCCCGTATTGTCACTCTTGACGACGACTTCCATGCGGAATGTTCTTTTCTTAAGAACATGTTTCTTCATCGAGGCTATCCAGATCATATGGTCAATGACATCATAGAAGAGGCCTCACATAAACGCCTTCGACGTGTTTATAAACCTATTCTTGATGGGGTACACATGCAACATCAACATAATGATAGGCCAGACATACCATCGTCTCAAGGTTGTATTGCTTTCTCGGACTCACACTTTCAAGGGCCCATGTTTATTACAACTTACAACATTAATAGCAAGGACTGCTTTGAGATTTTATGTAAAAACTGGGCAACCTTTAGGAGTGACCTTAGTGTGTGTCAGAGACTTGGTGATAAACCAAAAGTGATTTATAGAAAAGCTAAAAACCTCAAAGTATTTTTTGAACAACAGAAGCAGGGTCTAAGTAGATGTGTAGGTATGTACAAATGTCAGTCTTGCAATTACTGCAAATATGTTACGGAATCTAACAGGTTCAAGGTAGAAGGTCATATTGATAGCTTGAAGCATAGAGTCAATTGTAACTCTAAAATGATCATTTACTTAGTCCAATGCCAGAGCTGTTTAGCATTTTATACTGGTAAGACGGAGAGACGTCTCCGTGATCGTATGTATGAACACATCTATGCTATTAGAAAAAATAAACATGATAATGCTCTGGCGAAACATGTCTTTTGTTACCCAGACCATACCTTTAAATTTATGGTGATAGACCAGGTTACTCAGAATAAAAGGGGGGGTCCAACTGGCTTAAAATTGGAAGAGCTTGAACTTATCTGGCAGATTAGATTGAACGCATACAATGTCCCTGGTTTAAATGAAAACTGCTCTATTAGCAGTATTTTGAAGATTTAAAGTTTAGTAAGATGAATTTGCCTGAAATTATATTACTTTATTTTATTTTGCTTAAGTATTGTTGTTTTAATACTTTAACTTTCTTAATTTTATTGTTATTAGGTCATAGTTAGTTGTATTTTTAGTTTTTAAGTAGGAGGTATAATATATAATAGTATGTACCCTAGGTGGTTCTGTATTGTTATTATTACTTCTTTAAAAGTTAATTACTATTTTACTGATTGATTGTTTTATTGAGCTGATGCTTGCTTGTGTTTATAAGGTGTATGCTGTCATTATTTGTCTGAAGAAGTTTGTGGATGCCACACAAACGAAAAGCGCTTTACATTCATTAAATCTGTTGCTTTGCTGTTCAAGTGCCGTTTCCTTCTTCCTGATTTGTTTTTGTTTCTCCTAAGTAATGCCATTGACTGGATAATAACAATTGCCCTTATATTACTACACTAAACAGAAACATATAGTGTCAACATTCTCATACTATTAGATTTACATAAAAAGCACAAATGAAAGCAAAGCCGCTACTCAATAAATGTCAGTTCAAATCCTCCAAATGCTGCAACAAAAATATCCCTTAACTGAAACAGAAACACAAACCACTAACAAATACACACACATTTTTTCTTCTACACCTCACACACAAATTGTTTTATACAGGAGTACATATGCTTAGTTTCATAACCCCAGGAATTGGTTGACCAATGTATAGTTGACTAAAGTGAAGCAGCAAACCACTGGTTTATCATTTTTGACAGATGGATATTCCATTTTCATGAGATGAAACCCAGAATTATATCCATTACCATGATTTCACTATAATTATAGCACATCTAGATATGAAAAAATTAAGCAAACTGAAAGTGTGTGGGGGGGGTAGTGGTGTCTGTGTGTGTGTGTGTGTGTGTGTGTGTGTGTGTGTGTGTGTGTGTGTGTGTGTGTGTGTGTGTGTGCACCTGTGTTTTTATGCAGTTGTTTGCATACATGCATAAGTATTAGGGGAAGAACAGACTGCCCAGAGAGTGTTACGAGATATGGCATTGGTACAACTCACCCTTTGAAGGTCCATTAGTTCCAGGGTCAGCATTACTTCATTTTAAAAAAATCACCACTATATTTGTTTTTCATTGAGTGTTTCATAGTACTTCTTTATTTAATTTTTAAAGTATGTTTTGGTTTGCTTTCAGTGTTTTTTTTATTGGACAAATAACCACCTTGGTTTTTTATCTATATTGGAGTATTTCATGTATAATATGTTACACATGTCTAGGTAGTAGTGAATATGTATATCTGACTGCAGAACTGTGTGTGTGTGTGTGTGTGTGTGTGTGTGTGTGTGTGTGTGTGTGTGTGTGTGTGTGTGTGTGTGTGTGTGTGTGTGTGTTTGCTCGTGCATTCGTGTATACGTGTATGTGTGTGTGTGTGTGTGTGTGTGTGTGTGTGTGTGTGTGTGTGTGTGTGTGTGTGTGTGTGTGTGTGTGTGTGTGTGTGTGTGCACCTGCTTGTAGGTAACTAATAGATATTCCAAGACTCATTAATGCAGGATATGTAATAGTGAGTTTCAATTACCAAAAATGCTGACGGGAATACATTAAGTCTGTGATTGCCATTTCTTGAAATATTCCCTTTTCTCTGATGGAATCTCAGTATTGGTCTACAAAGGTTCTTGATTTATGGGGTACTTGCCCTACTTATTGCTAAACAACAACATTGAAGGAGAATACTAATATAACATTTGCTACTGTCCTGAATTTTCAGACTTTTATTTTTCATAATTCCATGTCTCACACTTACGGATCTTAGAATTACCATAAAAATCTGTGTGTGTACATGCATGTGTGTTTGTATGTGTGGTATGTCTGTGTGTAAACCAACATTTTTTTACTGCAACACCTCTATAACTGGTGCTGGTATTGTACTACTCATATGACTAAATTATGCTTCTTAGCAGCTGAGAATTAACATACAAAGAGATAGACACACAAACCACATATCACACAAACAAGGTTTATTTACATGTTGAAACTGCAGTCTAATCTTTAAATAACTGCAGTTTGACAGTTATTTTGCTGGCTGCTTAGATAGCTGTCAAACCATGATATTCAACGAATATTTTGACAGCTATCAAAACAACTGCTTACTGAAGCTAGGGCATTCTGTTTTGCATTTTATGAGAGAAAACAGCAAAATATTGCTGTAACCTTAGTGTACACCTCAAATTATACACATGACTTAGAGGAAATTAGCCAAAGAGAGGTTCACCAAATGATCTAAGACAAATTCTATGGTCGCTTACAGCTTACTGATTGAAAAGTGGTGCTAGTTGTATGGAGAGTTTGTAATAAATCTACCATAAAATAGCTAGATTTATTACAAACTCCATACAACTCACACCACTGCCTGGCCCTAAACTCTCTCCAATGGCTTCAACTCCCTCAACAACTCCTTCTACCACACTTTCAAATGTTACACTCTATTCTATATAAACCTTCTTCCTGCCCAGCTCTCTCATCCATAGTGTCTGCCTATGCCCCACCTCAGACTCTCCACACCTCTAACCAGCAACACCTGGATATCTACCAACCAAAGAAAAATGTAGGCAATCTTCTATATAAATGCTCTGTAGCCCAAGCTTAGAACAAACTCCCCTTAGACATACGTTCCATTACCCACCCATCACAATTTAAAAACTCAAACTTCTACTTAACACCAAAACTTGCCCCTGTCACGACCCGACATAACCACCCATACCCCTGTATATGTATCTAAAATAATCTCTCCTCAATTCACCTAGTAACCTACAAGGTAGTTACCTGCTAAACACAATCAACAATACTGAAGGAATTAAAATCTTATATAAATCTATATTTATCTTTGTAAATAATGGTATGTGCACGCTTTCTACTTTGCATCTTTGACCTATTGTATTTCAAATTTCTGTAATTCTTTGATTGTAAAATTTTTCTATACATTGTGAATTGTTTGTAACTGGAGCTTTTCTCCTCAAGTCCACTGAAAATGGGCCACAAGCCCAGTTGGACCAACCTGGCTAACAAATGACAATAAATAAAAATAAATAAATAAAACGGAGCTCCATGCTACCTATATTATCATCCAAATAAATGCATCCAACACCGATGTCAGAGAAGCTTGGGGTATTTACAGTAACTGAAGTGTTCAGCATGTCACCCCTTGGCAGATTTCCCCTCATCCTTTATTATGCTTTCACATGCTAGGAAGAGAGTATACTTATAAAGCAGTGCACACAGTTCCGATAACTTCTTCAAACAGCGACTTGCTTACAAATCACAGCTATGAAAACAGTTAGGCAAAGTAATGTAAAACATAAAAAGTCTCAAATGTGGAGAGAGGACTTAGCTTAACAGAGCGTAGACTAGATAAAACAACTATATGACATACCAGTCTGAAAAGCGAAAAGTAGCCTGGATTAAAAGTGGAAGAAAATCTGCCACAAGAAAGGCAGAGCAACAGTCAACTGAATAAACTGTCTGACACTACAGAGCATGCTAAATAACTGGGTACTAGTCAAATAAATAAGTCATCAGCCCCCTTTGTCTAGATTGTAACTTTGGCATTTTAGATTAGTCAAGGAGCATAAGCTATGTTTGTTTGTTTGTTTAGTAACTGACTGCATACACTCTTCTATAGCATCATCTCTGTATGTTGTGAGTGGGAGAAATTGTAATCAAACAATGTCATAGGATCATTAGTACCCATTTGAAGCACTAACGGAATGCATAGGTAGAACCTTATCTTAATGTAGTTTGAAGGATGGCCTTCCTTCCTTTCAGTCATTGCTGATGTTGCCCTTTGATTGATAGTTGTGTTGTAATAGAGTGTCTGGGTTTGCATTCTTCCATATGTTTCTAAAATTGCTCATTTTGTCATTCCTAAAAATGCTGTCTGTTTTGGAGATGAAATTAGAAGCATGATGATCACATTCCTTTTTGTTTCACTTAATACCTTGCATTTACATTTGAGCTTCTTGTGTTTGTCATGGTTTCATTTTGATATAATGAACCATTACACCATGATACATGCTTTACACTTTATTGTATTGTTTGAGAGTCTCTTTTTGCAGCTTACTTTTACAGCCAATGTAAGAATTATGTTTTGAAGACGTAAAAAAAATCTCATATGGAAAATGCATCAATTTAACAGAAAAATAAAATCATTGCAGCCAGTGTGAAAATAATTGTCAAGCGGAGTTAGTGTGATAAACACTAAAGTTGGCACACAAAGCCATCCTGAACAACAGTTATAGAACTGCCAGCAGTCAGAAAAAGGAAGTACTAATCCAGTAAACAAGATTCTTCATGAAGACACTTCCATAGCTATAATCATTATTTTTCTGGCTTAAATCGTTTATATCTTATTAATAATTAATTAAATTAATAAAAAGTGGCATAACACAAGAAAGAGAGACAAAGAGAGTACTTACTGCTGACTAGCTGACCAACACTGAGTGCTGAAGAGGAAGAGGATGAAGATGAGGAAGAAGAAGCTTGCCGCACTGGACTTTGGGACATTGAGGTTTGAGTATTAGCCAAGTTTAACAGGTTAGCCTGGGAAGAAGCTTGGCCCACATTGCTCTGTTGTGCTTGTTGAAGCTACATGTACAAACAAAGAATCAGTAATCATAATTACATTTGCATGCATTAGTCATTTTAAGCAGTACAATGATTGGGACCATCTACCTATTGAAACAAATAATAATTGTTAAAGACTTTAAAATCATCAAGTCCTATATATTTTTTATATTGTGGCACATTAGATCATGGTTCTACTAAAGAGTAACAGCTCATTTTCTGCAAAATAATTACTTATCAAATTTCCATTGAATCACAAAGGAGACTATCTCACCTGTTCATCTATATTACCATTTCTATTTCCAAGTAAAAACCTGCATACTGAACAAATATACAAATACACTTTAACAGTAGTATGCAGTAATGAAATGTAATGCTCTGTGCTAAACTGCTACACAATGATAGTCTGGCTGCCTCTTCCAGAACCAAGGCCTCTAGGAGATCCCAGTTCATCTGAAGCAAAGTCAGGGGCAAAGCCAGTATACTGTAGTAACTGTTAAATCAATCTCAGAGTCTGATTTAGGTTCTAGTTTGTCACAGTTCTCATCTTTTCATGCAGAGCTATCATCTATTTTTATTTTTTTTTCAAGACTTGCATTCAAAGATTACATCTTTGGTCTTCAGTGGAAAGGGTTTTTTTTTTTCTCCACACTCTTGTAAAAGGTTTTTAATCCATTGAATCCTAGCTGTACTATTACTGTCATAGTACTAAATTTAAGGATCAATATGAAAATTGTTCTAGGTGTTATATGCTACAGCTGTGAATGGGAGTGGGTTGGAGAAGGTATACATATACATATACATATACATATACATATACATATACATATACATATACATAAGTGATAAGTGATACATATACATTTTTTGTCTTGAGCACAGGGTACAACTCTTGGTGAATAACTCTCAGCTGTCCAGATTTTCACAGAATGTTCAGATTTTCTCACATTTTTGGTATGTTCCTCATAACATTTGTGGTTTTCCGGCAAATCACTGAGGACTGAAGTCACTAAATAATTACATACATTTGAGTTTCAGACATCATATCCTTCAGAAAATGCATGCTAACTCATATCCTGTTATTCTAGCAGCTTTCTAAGTTTACAAGAGCAATATCTGAAATCAGTCCTTATTTTGGGCCTTTGTCCCCCATTATTTTAGACTTTGTCCAGATTTCTTGCTCTAAGAGATTGAGAGGTATTGTCGGTAACTATGCACACCAGCAGTTCTCCTTGCTGGCTGATTACACACTAGTCAGAGACTCTTTACTAGCAGTCAAGGTGTAAATTTTACATTTGCTAAACAAGTCCAGAAATAACCTGATCAATTTTACATGAACAGATCAATTTTCCACGAACAGTTCACATTCCTGAGATATTGTCTCTGGAATGCCGATCCACATATTTCATTTCTTCAGCCAGGAAAAATGAGTATGTAAGGGGTTGGCTTGATAATAAATATGTCAGAAGGTAAATGGAGGTTCTTACTCTGAAACCTTGAAATAGGCTATATTACAGCATTTGCTTGAGCTGGGTTTTCAAATGGTAAGAGGTAGAATGCAGTGGAGGACAGTCATAATCTTTTGCATTGCAGACCTCCAAACATTTGTGTATACTATGGGCCAGATTCCAAATGACTTGCTCTTTTTTTAATTTCTCCAAGTCTTATGGGTTTCTAATACCATGGCAGGAATGGACCCCATTCCTAAGTCAAAGTACGATTAATGATTATGAAATTAGCATTGTTTCGATCTTTGATGTCAGCCAAAAGTGCTCTTTGGAGCACCTGGAATGTACCCAGTAATGTCTCCTTCTTCAATTTATATGAGGTTACATTTATTGGTAACATATCTAAATATGATTGCAGATTCTTTTTTATAAGACCCGTTGCTCCTACTACTATTGGAACTGTCTGGGTATCTTTCTTCCACATTGCTCTCATTTCTGCCTGCAAATCCTGATATTTTATAACTTTGTGTCTCTCTGTACACAAGACACTGTAGTCACTGGGTGTGGCAATTTCAATGATCAGTGCTACTTTTGTCTTCTTTTCATGAACCACTATATCAGGTTTTTTAGGATCTATCTTTTGAACTGTTGGTAATGGGTGATCACATGTGATATAAACTTCATTATTTTCAATTATGCTTTGTGGCTCACATTTCCAGTGTTTTTCAGCCACTTCAATACCATAATGTTGCACTTGCTCTCATTGTAAGTGACTTACTTCTGGCTAAGTCCTATCTACAAAGTATATCTTACACCTGGGGCCAGATTCCAAAACACCAGCGGTCAGTCTGCTCTCAGTGTAAGTGGCATTTTCACTGAGAGGAAATCTTTTAGAATTGGACCCTGTGTTTGTAAGTGAAGGCAGGAGTCTCAGACTCTTACAAGAGAAGGACAGTGATTGTACACTGTTATTGGTAACTCGATTATGAAGTACTACACAGTTACTTTTGGCCACATAGAAGTAAACAATGAATTTAAAGATTACACAATGGGCTGTAGTTCAACAGTTTTGGCCAGAATATATTTTTGTAGTTTTTTCCTACTCTCAAACAAAAACATTTGTATATGGCATCATTGTCCCATTGCAAATGCTACAAACTTTGATAATAACTGTTGGAGTTTTAAAATACAAGCACAAAATCTATCTCAACCTAATTTTCTGTTTAAACCAATCAGTTTAAGAATTTACTTTCACTGAGTATTTGGATAATATGCAAGAGTCAATAGATATGTTGTTAAGTATTTTTTTAAACAACACCAGAGCACAAAAACTATTAACACAGCAACTCGGCAACAGAAAACAGAAATGGGTGTTGCCAAACATAGGGAGCCTATAATAACCAAAGAGACCCTGCAGGGTATGCAGAAATGAAAATATTTATGGAAGACCTAAGTATGCCAAGGAAGGTTAAACAAAGATGAAGCTCAAGAATTAATAGCTAAGACAGGAGGTGATGAGATAACATTGGTGATGTATAATCATTCAGCAAGGTAGTCAGTGTGAACAGGTATCATTCCTGTGGAAGTTTGGAAGTTAGGAAGGAAGGACATAATAAAGATCTGGAAGGTTTTTTATAACAATATTTTAAAATGTGGCACAGTACCAGCATCTTGTAGGAAAACTGTGATGGTAGTATAACCTAAAGAGGGTAAGCAAAGATCCCTTAAAACCAACTTCATATAGACTGATTTCAGTTTTGAATCATGATTATAAAGTGTGCATGTCTATATTAGTCAATACAATGGTTAGTGTGTTGCCAAAATTGATAGATATGGATCATTGTATTTTTCTGGAGGGGAAGCAAACAATAACAACAACAGAACAATGATGATCCAGAGGGAAGGAGAGTACAAGAGGACCCCCTGTTGTTTGTGGGTTTGATGCAGGAAAGGCACATGATAGAATTAGCTGGGATTTTATACAGAGAGCAATGGTAGTGCATGTCTCTCCTGACAGAATGTTGTTGTTGTTGTTGTTGTTTGTCTTTCGGCATTTTCGCGGTAAGGGGTCACCACAGCGGAACTCATGTCCGCTAATGATTGGCAGTAGATTTTTACAAAATGCCGAGGTGCCAGCTCGACGCCCAACCTTCAATGAAGGAATGCCCATTTACACATGCATGTCTTTTGAATGCTACCCAACTGCAGGGAAGACATGCAGACGCCACACAGAAGGCACTCCCAAGCCAAGCCGAGAATCGAACGGGAGAACCTCTTGCTGTGAGGTAACAGCGCTACCGCTGTACCACCGCGGCATTGTCTCCTGACAGAATAATGAGATTAATTAGGAAGATATGTGATGGGCCAGAGGCAAGAATAAAGGTAACAGGGTTCTTCTTTGACAAGCTGTGTTTGAACAGAGGAAGCAGTCAAGGGTGTTCTCTTTTCTCTTTATTTGCCTTGTACTTTGAGGCTTTGGCAAAAAAGAAAAAAAAATGTATCTCACAAATGTAACAGGTTACAGTACTCAAGGAAAATTAATGCCACTAGAGAATGATATTATTTTGTACTTGATAAATCCAGGAAAGGCTATTTCAGTGTTGTAGAACATTTTGATGTACTTTCTTGAGGTTTTTCAGGATATAAAATCAATTAAGATAAACAATCGCTCTAGTGCTATTTTCTATTTATATTTCTGCATATATGAATTGGCTCAGCAATACCTATATTATTGGAGACATAACAAGATGAAGTATTTAGGTATGTTGATTAAAAAGGATTTGTGATAGCTATGGCTATGTGGGCAAAGACCAACAACTGAGTAGTTGTAAGCTCTTGATTATGGATATGGAAAGCAAGGAATAATCAGTAAAAATATTTATAGGCCCTTTCAAATTATATTGAAGTCAGGGATATTGTTATCTACCACAGGAGAGGTTGTGGACCATAATTAATAAAGATTAGAAGGAATTTATTAATGAGGGAAAGATGGCAAAGATTAAGTGGGATCACTTCCTTCTCTCACTGAACCAAGTGGTTTAAGATTACCCTACATGGTAAGGCTCTTTTACATAACATATGCAGAGGATTATAAATTAAAGTGGAAAGAAGTGATGTTGAAATGGGGGGAGGGTGTCACAAAATATGGAGAGAATAGTACTTTGGATGCAGGTCTTTAAGGAGTGCAGCAACAACCATGCAAAATATTTATTTATAAAGTAAAAGAAAGTATTTCTACAAATAAGCCGACACAGGAATGGGGAAAGGAGATTTTACTAATAGGGATGACAGCAAGTTGGGGATAGAAAATAGGCAAGAGAGACCTGGAATTTATTGAAGAAAATTAGGAAAGGGACCAGGCATTGGGAACAAATAACTAGGGAGAAGAAAATCATAGAAGGGGATGAGGCAAAGTAGAAATTTGGACTGCAGGCTGGAGACTGCCTTCCCTACCAAGGATTGATAGAGTATAGGCAAAGAGAAAAGAACAGGGGAGTGTTAAATAAAATGCCAGCTCTGGCTGAGGTTCTAGTTGAGTGTAGAACAGAAGAAGTGGTTAAAGAAGATAATTATTAGGGAATACAGAAGAATGCATGCTAACTATTACTATCAATCTAAAGAGGTAAGAAAAGGCTGTGAAATGAGACTGGAAAGGCAATATACAAATAAACAATGACAAGACATTTGTATGGCTCCCAGGTATGTAACACAATGATGAAGGTTTAGGATTTTTGCATGGAAGTGTTTGCATAGGTGTTTTTATACCCCACGTTTACTTTAGAATTTTTTTTACACAGGTAGACAGCAATTGCTGGGGCTGTGACCAAAAAGAACGAGGCACTTTGGAACATGCTTTTTGTGGGAACACAATGTGTTGATTGATTTAAAAAAAATTCCCTACAAGGTACTTTGCCAGAAATGTTGGGGGAGTAAATTATTGTAACTAAGGAAATTATTCTTTTGAGGTGGGATGTTGAATTTGAATTGCCTAGACATAGTAATGGCCTATATAGTTTAACGCAGTTGGTTGCCAAAGAAGCCATTACTAGAAAATGGAAATCAAAATACAAAATAATCATAACAGGATCACTAAATGTTGTAAAGGATATAACAGAATTTGGGTGGGATCTTTAGAAATGGGAGGAAGCAAACAACAGAAATAAATGGAATCTGTGGCAACAATACACGCAGAATTATGTTTAGCAGGAAGAGTGAAATTTCAGTGAATGTGAGACATGCAATCTATGTAATGTTAAACTGAATAATAATTGCTAAGAAATAAAATATGTATAAGGCTTGAAAAGTTAAAAACTTTGTAATATTTTTTTCTCTTTACAACTGTATATCTACCCATGTACTATGTGAAGCTAATAATGGTGCTAAAAATAATAATTTACTTGCAATTGTTTGTGAAGCAAGACAAGGATGACTTGTCATCAGACTATAATGAAAACAGTGTCCAGCCGTGTCCAGTTTTGTCATTACTTAGCCCTCAGCTCAACTACTACTCCACAATGACAGTTTTTAGGATCAGAGAACATGAGGAAAAATGACACATTAAAAATGAAAAATCCATTTTGAGTCCTACTTCAAAGAGCTTTTTCTTGTCTTGCCTTTCAGTGAGATGAAATTCATAAAAATTCCAAAGGAATATTATCATCCATAGTCTGTAATCATCATATAATTTACTGTGTTGGAAGTCTGGGGCTCACATGACTAAAAGAATGGCATTTGATGAGTATGCGATCTCCAGAAAATGTTTCTGCAAAGTAACCTTACTGAATCTATTCTCTCAACTTCTGAAAACGTACAGGCAGTTTAAAAGCATTGATTTTCGTATGTAATATATTCGGCGGCATTGTTTATTTAGAAAGAGGAGTGGAAGTGAAGAAGACTCTTGTAAGTCAAACACTTGTTAAACTGATAATGCTCAGAGTGGATAATGATTCTTAAAAAGTCGATCAGCAATTATTTATTAATGTATGTATGTATGTATGTATGTATCTATTTATTTATTTAACATTTGTTTACCGGGATACTCCAATTGGGTGAAAGCCCATTTTCAGAGGAGTCCCAGGGAGAAAATTTCCAAACACAGTTAACAATATTAACATACAACAATTAGAAATCGATACATTTTGAAATACAAATATATTGGAACACAAATATCCAAAAGTATTTAAGAATACTAGTTTGAACACACTATAATGATTACTAGTTGCCCGCAATATAAAAAAGAACATTCAGCAGAATGAATAGGGAATAATAACACAAGATGGTTATTAGCTGAAGCCAGATGAGAAATATTAGCAAAAACTGTATGGAAAGTTATGAAAAGGGAGCATCAGATGAGAGAGAGGCAGGAGCCTAAGATAAGTAAGAAAAGACACTAAAGCGAGTAAAATATAGAGTGGAAAGGAGAGTAGAATAGAAATATGAAGGGGAGAGAGCTATGGAAAGGGGATGAAGGGGAGGGGGTAAAGGTGCAAGGTTAAAGTTAAGATAAAGGAAAGAAGTTGGAAAGGATGAAATATTACAGATGCAGAAGGGGTAAGGAGGAAGTAAAAGAAGTAATAAAATACATATGGATGAGGTGGTGTGAAGGGAGATTAAGTAGAGAAACTGAGAGATGAGGAAAAGGGTTTAAGCAGGACAAGTAAGAAGATGTGGAAAAGAAGGAAAGAAAAGGAAGAAGGCAAATTACATATGATGGATGAGGTTATGGTAGGAAAGTAAGTTGAAAAACTAATAGAGGGTGGAAAGGGTTTAACCCTAATTGTTTACTAAATTTCACATTGCTTATATTTATTTGAACACAGTCCTGTGTTAATGCATATTTCAGTTGATCAACTGCTTCCTAAAATGGGAAAAAATAGCTAAAATGAGCATTGAGATCTGTTGCATGGGTGACTATGATCATAACTGGAGGACAGAGGCCACGCTTTATTTTTACAAATCACATGCTTCAGAGACTTTGATAAGGAAAATTGTATTTGTCTACAGAAGGGTCACAGCTTTTGAATCACAACAGTATGTGTGTGCATGTCTGTCCATGAGTGCATGTGTGTGTGTGTGTGTGTGTGTGTGTGTGTGTGTGTGTGTGTGTGTGTGTGTGTGTGTGTGTGTGTTATTGAATATCAATAACTAACTAAATAAATAAATGTATAACATACATTCTATATTTATCAATATGCATGCCATGACTATGAAACAGTGGCAAACAGCTTTACAGCTGAGTCATAATAAAGTGTAAATTATTATCCCAAGAATAAAAATCCGGCTGGAGATATTCCAGGGTGATTCTTTGGTAACAGTGCTGTTTTGCCTTGCGTTTAATCCTTTAAGATGTTTACTTAATAAACTGGGCTATGGTTACCATTTAACATCCAGATACCAACCTTGTTCAAAAACAACTCGTGTACTTTTTGTGGACAGTTTGAAACTGTACAGCACATTGGACAATGATCTAAAAGCACAACTATGTTTAATTAAAAATAATTTTGGGTGATGTAAGAATGACATTTGGTCTTGACAAATGTGGAAAAATAACATTTATCACAGGAAGGTTGTAGCACCAGGAAAATATCTGCCTGAAACATGAGTGTGATATAAACAGCCTTGAACAGGAGGCAATGTATACATTTTTGGGAATAGATGAAGGGTCAGTGATAAAGCATGAACAATGCTTATAAGGAATATTTTAGAAGACTGAAGTTAATATTGAAAACTGACCGAATATCTAAGAATAAAAGTTCACGCTGTAAGTCAACTTGCTCTTCCTGTTCTAATTCTAACTAAAAGCTTTGTTGTGGTTGATTCATTCCAAACAGCACTGAATCAGTTGGACAAGTAAACAAGAAAAATTCCTTATGCTTATCAGAAGATACAAACTAGTGCATACTGGAATTATATATCCCACTTTCTGCAATCATGGGACTACATACGTATATGTTGACCTCATCAGATCCAAACATGGGGAAAGATGTAAAGTATGAAGAGAATAAGTCTAAGATAATATTTTTGCTTAGTTTGCAGAAGTATTTTAGACAGGAGTTGGAATGGAAATCAACAAGAAGTAGATAAAAATCAGACAGCAAAAGAAAGTGCCAAAAAAAGAAAGAATGCAAAGAGAAGCATTAGAAGAAAAGGAGAGAAAGCTGGAAATCCCACAGTGACAGTGGCAAGTATAGAGAACTCC
Source organism: Protopterus annectens (assembly GCF_019279795.1). Taxonomy (NCBI): domain Eukaryota; kingdom Metazoa; phylum Chordata; order Ceratodontiformes; family Protopteridae; genus Protopterus; species Protopterus annectens. Next base: position 383,874,799 of record NC_056731.1, read on the forward strand.
TGGAACAACCAGAGATTGATCAAGATTTGGGTGAATTTAAGCCAAAAGATGAAAAGGTTAATAATGGCAGTTAAAGATAGTGGGTGGGAGAAACAGATAAATGTAGGCTCTGTAACACGGAACAATATATAGTTGCCATACACTCATGGCTGACAGTCTGCAAACTGAAAAACACAACAATATGACAAGAATGTTGCACTGGGTGTTGTGCAAAAGATACAATATGCAAATAGCTGAGAAGCATACATGAAAATGAAAGCACTAATCACAAGGTATGTATCACCCACTACCAACACTCAAGAAAATAGATGCTAGAAAAATAGATATAGTAGTCCAAAACAAAAGGACAAAAGTAATATTAACTGTTGTAATAGGTACACTGAATGATTATATTGTCCTAATTACATAGCGTCATGAAATATCAGGTTATGCAAGCAGAATCAAGGGAAATATAAGATAAAGACACCCAGACTGCACCAATAGTAGTAGGAGCAACAGGGCTAATAAAAATGTAATTAATAGCATATTTAAATATGTTAACAAGTACGTGCAACCCTGTATAATCTGAAGTAGGACACAATTATGTGTATAATCTTCATCCAAGCTAAAAATGGCATTGGTGTCCATTACTCATTCATCAGCAACTCCTAAATTTGTAGAGAACGCAGTTGAAAAAAGGTGAATGTATAGAGCTTATGGAAAAGAATAGGAATTAGACATATATATATATATATATATATATATATATATATATATATATATATATATCTATATATATATATCAATCACCTGGAAAGCAAGATATCTACCAGACACCACTGCTTTCTCCATCAGAACTTAGTAGAAATTATGGGTCTATATTAAATTGTTGAAACAGCATTACAGCGAATGCCATTTCGCCCAACCATAAAGAACAAAATGCTCAAACAGAGAAAGCTCAAGTCAGTGATTTTTTTTCCTGTGAAAAAAAACGATTGGCCTGAGTCGTGACATTGCCCTTTACCCCACTGTAGTGTGATCTTGGAGTTGGTATATTCAGTTTAGGGGGAGTGTGGGGGGCACTGCCCTTCACATTAGGGGGGTGTGGGGTGAAGCCCCCCACTTTAAAATGTTTTAACTGGTGTGTTTTGTTTTGCTGGTCTACCAATTTTGTTCCAAAAAATCGGTGACCTGGGATTTCGCTGTTTTAGCATTTTGGTTTTTACGTGTCAGCAAAACGGCATTCACTGTAATGCCATTTCGAAAATTTAATATAGAGCCGAATTTATTTATTAGAAAATTATTATGTCTTCTAATTACTTTAAGGAGACTGTAGAAACAGGTAAGATGAGCAGTAAAGGAATGAGAGAATCATCAAAGGATGCACAAACAATAGGAGGAGAAAATGCCTGAAGGAAAACAAATATTTCTGTGTACCTTAATGCCCCTTCTAAGACATCTAAGGTGGTATAGTTGATGGGAATATAATGTTCAAATCACGTATGATGGCAGTACATTCTAAAAGAGAAGCAAACATCAAATATTAATATTATTTGAATTGAAAAGGTAGAATGCAGACACTGATGAATAGTAGAAGAGATACATTACAGCCGAAAGGAAATCATGGTTTTGAAAGGGACCATTTGATAGCAAAGAGGAAAAATAATGAAGGCAAGAATATTTAATTAATTTATGAACCAAATGATTAGAAAAAACCTTTATTGAATTATCACTTGGTTCACAGATACACTTACATTTATATAAAAGTAATCAACCAGATTAACATTTACAAATATTTTACATCCCATACATTGTATACAATATAATCAAACCAACATTACATAAATTGTTCAATTCATGCCTTTTGTTAAACCTCATTCCTTGTCCAAAACAGTTTTATGCATGCATTGTTCCCACAATTTCCATTTTTATCTGTGTAATTTACTACTACCCTTTTCAAAAGATGCTACTTCCTAGTTCTTTTACCTCTGTTACAATACTCACCACTTCAGGTATGGTTAGTTTAGATTTTAGTTTCCATTTTGCATTAATTGCTTTTCTGGCAGTCACCAGAATTAAACTTAACAAGGTCTTGTTATGTCTAGGCAATTCAGATCCTGTATCCTGGCTCAAAAAATAATAATTTCCTTAGTTACACTTATTTGCTTGCCCAATATTTCTGACAGAGTACTCTGTAAGGAATTTTTAAAGTCTGACAATTCATTACATTCTGATAACATATCCTCCCAAGTATCTCTTTCTTCCACATTAAATGTCCAAAATGTGCCATCTATAAACAATGCGTGAACTATAAAAGTACCTATGCAAACATTTTTAGCCAAAAATTCTAAGTCTTATAGATGTTATTGCATATTTGGGAGCCACACATATGTCCTCTCGTTGTTTCTTTGTGAATTGCGTATCTAATCTCTCTTCTCAATCTTTTCTAACCTCCTCTGCTTGACTCCTATAGTTATTGTGCAACATGTTATATGCCCTACAAATTCATTTATTTTTAACAGCAGTTTCTGTTATAGATTCAACTAAAAACTCAGTCAGTGCAGGTTTCGCATTTAGGACTCCAATATCCCTTTCTTTTTGCCTATACTTTGGTATCAATCACTGAATGGGAAGGAAATCTCTAGCCTGCAGTCCAAATAGCTTCTTGGTCTCTTCCCATTCTATTACCTTCTCCTCTAATTATTTGTTCCCAATACCTTGGTTCTTTTGCCAGCTTCTTCCAACAAATTCCAGCCTCCCATTGCCTATTCTCTCTACCCCTAATTGCAGTCATCCCTATTGGCAGATTCTCCTTACTCCATTTCAGTGCTGGCTTAGTTCTTAGTATATTTTCTGCTACTTTACTTTGAATTGTAGCTTTCTGCTTGTGTTATGTATAAGAGCTTAAAGTGTGTTGCTCTAAAAATATCCCTTCAAATCAAGTAATCCTAAACCTCCTTGTTCTATTGGAAGAATCAACTTGTCCCACTTCACTTTTACCCTCTTCCCCTCCCAGATAAAATCCTTCAACTCTTTATTAATTACTATTGACAACTGACAGAAATGCAAAAATGCAAAGGGCAATCACAGACAAAAGTGACTTTTTATATAGAAACAACTATCATAAAACTCTCATAAAAATAAATTCAAAATGAGAGAACAAAACTCAGTTTTATATATATATATATATATATATATATATATATATATATATATATATTATATAATATATATATATATATATATATATATATATACTATAATATATATATATATATATATATATATATATATATATATATATATATAGGTGCTGTCAAATATACACAAATGAAAAGGTAGCATGGCATGTGTACACTTGGAGCAGTCACAGCTCTAGCATGCTATAGCACTGCCAATGGATGTTTAGTACACTAGACAATGTGACTTCTTGCTGCTGCAATAGTTGATATTTGTGTTGGAGAATGAGGGCATAAGGAGATGAAGGCTCTACAACCTGGCTACTGGTATGTACTCTGGTGGAAAGATGACACTATGTGATGTGATGGTGGTACTACTGACATGGTCGGAGGTATATGGGGGTTGTCCACCTGCAAAAATTCCTTGCAATTTAATTTTTTACCCTTTTCAGTTCTGTGTTTCAGTTTTTGGCATTTTGGTTCCTTGTCAGTCTGACATTTAGGACTCCGTTGAAGAAACATTAGTGAGAAATGTGAATTGAAATGAGATTGTCAGTAGTCTGCCCTTTTGTAAATCCATCCATCCATCCACAAACTCTTTTTCCCATTTTTACACATGGGGTCAGAGTGTCACTTCAATAGTGACAATCATCAAGAGCCAAGGTTTACACCAATGGGTGGCTAGCACTACTGCGGTTATTTTTCCACACCACACACTTGCATGCACATTCACACCTATGGCCAATGTAATGTCTAGTCCACCTACTGCATGTCTTTGGAATGTTTCAGGAAGCCAGAGCACCAAAAGAAAGCCCACATGAACAAAGGGAAGACATACAGACTTCACACAGAAGGCACCCCAGCCAAGAATTGAACTGGGGAACCTCTTGCTATTATGTGACAATGCTATCCATTGTGCCCATAATCTCCATGCTTAAAGTAAACCATACCTTAAAAATGAAAAATACTTTGTAGCCATTATGACTTTCTATTTTATGCTATATTCCTGCATCAGAATCAGTCTCAGTTCTCAAAACCATAATATCATACCCCACAAAATGGCCTTTGTGTGGTCTGCCATACTGACATGATCATATTTAAACCTTAACCTTCTGGGTCCTGGAATGCATCTAGAGTCCCCTTTCTAGGACTCATGCTGGACGTAATGAATGCAATGTTTCTTCTCACCTCAAGCTGGATAAAGTAGTAGTGTGTGTGAGTAGTAAGCATCATGCAAAGAAGTGGAAGAAAAAATACAGGGACTGGTAGAGGAGATTGAACATTATAGAAAAATGCACACAGAGCCCATTGTGCATGATACATCAGCTCCATGGAGAAGATGGAGCACCCTGGAGCTCGACTTGTGACCTGAGCACTGGAACCACCAACACAGGAAGAAAATCACTGATGAAGTGAAACCCAGATCACTTTTCTAAAGGGAGGGGGAACAGGAAAGCTGGGCTTGGGAGTTTTGCTGATGCTTGGTCCTTTTTGACCGGGACACATGAGATCAACTTCCATGTAAGGTACGTATGTGGGTAAGGGCTGTGGAGAGTCATCACAATATAGGTAGGGTACAGCTCCTCTCAAAATGAAATGGGACTTCCACCAACAGCTGTGTAGTAAGTATTAACTTACAGCTGGCTGCAGGATGATGACTCCTCTTCTCCACTCCTGTCCCTGGTCACAAGGCATCAAAGCTAGTAATAACCCCTGGACTGCTTCCATCTGGAGAAACAGGGATGAACCTACCTGGCAATTGGATACTTCAGTCTATATACAGGGATGCTATGTCACTGAGGAGAACAGAGCAGTGGGGCACACAAGGAGTTTGATAATAATGGTGGTTGTTCCCAGTCAATCAGGATAGCCAAGAAGCAGGGTACCTAAGGTATGGTAAGTAAAATAAATAAATAAAAAGTATACACATGATGGGTTTAGGAACAAAGGGCAATATGATTGAATATATCTGCTGTATTGTCATCCAAAATATTGAAGATGTGACTGACAGGCTTGAGGTGAGCATCTTTGGAGAGGGTGGGGTACAACACAGTGCAACATATCAGACACGTATCACTGATTTTCCACCAGTGCAACAACATCTGAGTTGCACTCTATCAAAATGAATTATTATAAATCCTATGCATCCATTCATAGGTAACAACAGGTGGCTGCATAGATGCCAGGTGTGAAAGGCTTACCACTAGAAAGTTTTAGCTCAGAACAAAAGAAAGGTAGTGATTACTGAAATTCTTCAGGTGGAAGATGTAAGCCATTACTGAGATGTCAAGGAAAATCAGCAGATCAGTGACACCCAGATCTGTGAGGAAAACAACTGCTGATTTCCTGGATGGTAGGAGATGGTGAGTACAGGTAAAAAGATATAGGCTGGGGATACTGACCACTGTCTCATTGGCTGGGATACAGACTGACTGACTGATGCCAGGTTGTGGGGACACTAATATGATTGATGAGAAGAGAGGTAGAGAGGTTATTCATTTCTCCTTCAAGTTGCAAATGGATATTTGTTATTTTTCTAATACACAGAGAGAGAATATAAATAAATTGTGGTTGGAGTGATTGAGCATAACGTCATTTAATAGTGTAACAAGGACTTGGACCCAATGAGTTAGCCAGAATAAAAATCAAGACTGTGCATATCAGCTATTTTAGTACTTTTAAAACTATTTCAGCAAACCTTTTGAATGTTATCTACTATTTATTCATTTAGTTTGTTCATAAGGTCATAGGTACTTACTAGGGTATTGGTCTGTGAAGATCTTAAGAACCCTTGCCTTACATTGTCCTGGTAGTTTTTAGTCCTTATATTTTGTGTACATATAACTCAGCTAGGGGCAGGACAAGGATTTGTTGGGACATTTACATTTTGCCTCTTTCCATTAGGGACAAGAGCAAGGATTCTAAACCGGGAGTAAATTTGTGGCTATCCATACATTCATCTAAATTACATTTGTATAGAGTAATAGAAGTACTTTGCTTTATGCAGAGAGGTAGACAGTTCTGTAGGGGTGGTACCTATCCCTACAACATGTTCTATTTATTTATTTTACAAAACACACTGATATCCCTTGAGCAGGTGTTTAAGATACCATCAGACTTGTGAATATGTAGAGAGTCTGACAGGACAGGGTCTGCTGAGGCTCTACACTCATGCCAGAGGTCACCCACCTCTCAGTAGCCTGTATGAAACAGAGAAGGAGAACAAGGTTTTCAGATGGTCTGAGTAGTTTTATGATTTATTTGTTGTCACATGTACAGCATTTTCATCTACCACAGACTCTAAAAGTCAGGATATTTCTATACATATTTAGCAATTCTTGTTCATTAATCACTGCAACATTTTCAAATGACTGAATCTGCCACAGCAATGAGAATCTGCAGGACAGTTTTATTGAGGTTAATATAAGTCTAACAGGTGATGGGCAGAATGATATTCTATAATTTCTTAAACAATTACTAACATTCATCTGTAGCTCTATAAACTGGCTTTTAGAATATTTTAAAAAATCTCCTGCATATATTGCAATACATTGCTCACTATTTACTGTCGTTGCACATATTATGAGCACATTATTAATCTCAAGGTTCTTCAAATCTACTGTGCAAATCAAATGGACCCACAAAATATAGAAATATTATAATACAGAAACTGTGTATCTGTTTGCAATTACTACATGTTTACAACGTTCCAAACAGAAGTAGGCATGTTGTAACTGCAATCCCTTTAACTCAGATTTCTGATACTGCTTTGTAAAAGTTAAGAATATACTAGAAGAGCATTTTGTGCAACTGTAAATGCTTAAGTTCTGATTTTACAAGATCTGACCAGCATTCCTGAGCAAGGCTTTGTCTGGTGCTGTTACCTAGTAATAAATTCTAATTCATCTGTCACTTGTGCAAACCACATGTAGTAAAATACACCAGGTGTCTTTACAGCTAAATGCATTTTTTTCCCATGATTGAATGTACTCAGCATGGCAGGGTAATCAGTACTTACAAACAGCAGTAAACAAAAAAGGCTTTATTTTAAAAGGTCGTCCTGTATGCTTGTAAGCAGTTTAAATTTTGAAGACTCAGATATATGCTAAGATGGTCCATCACAGGATAGGAAACAGGAAAAAAATAATCATGTCACAGTTTCTGAGACTGATGCCAGATAGGATCAATTTTATGTAACAGTAGGAAAGAAGCAAGTAGCAATTTTCTGTTTTCAATATGAATTGCTACCCTACTGTGCAAAAAAAAAAAAAAATAGAAAAAATGTTATTCACCAATGCACCTGTAATTTAATTTACAAAGTGGACATTGCACAGATGTTAAAATTAGTAAGTAGTGTGATCTTATGAAACAGTGTGCCTTATCCCTGCCTTACCCTGTATGTCCTGAAAATGCTGAGAAGCAATTTTGGGTCTCTGGGTTAATACTTCACTGAATGAATGAACACCTTACCTGCTGGCCTGGCTTGATGGGAGAAAGTGTTATTCCTTGTGTGTTGATCACCGGAAGGATCTGGTTGCCAATGACAGTGGCAATAATCTGTCCCTGGGCATTTGTCAGTAGTTGTGGGGTGATTGGCTGGACTTGAAGACCCTGAGCTCCTCCTGTTAACTGATTGGATGGCACTGCTGGATTTGGCATAAGTGGGATTGTTCCAATAATCTACACAAAAGCAAACAGATGCTAGTCAATAAGCAAATGCAAGAAAGAATGACCACAGACACCTACAGGAAGACCAAAAGAAAACAATTTACCCTGCATTGTTGGAATGCATAAGGCTTTTTCCTCATAAGTCTATCTGGAAAAAGAGAACATTTAAGATTGCCTCTAAATGTGACTGCAAATATATTGCCTAAAACATCAGTTCTAACAGCCCCAAGTAAAAATGTGTTGTGGTTCATAGGAATAAATATCATATATATGATGACTTTGAAAGATTTGTAATGTATTTATATATTATTCAATTAAATATTTGACCATAAGTGGCTGTGGTTTAAATTAATTTCATACAGTAAATATCAACAGTATAACCCCAAGTAGCTTTGTTGCAATTGTAATCTGTCTATGCACTGTTTTTGCAAAAGTGTAAAATAGCTACCACTGAGCTGTTACTTACTTTTCACTGATGTTTTATATCTCTGTCAATAAAATGCATACATTTTTGTCACTTGAATACTGTTTAAATAAATTAATCCATATATACAGAGGATGCAAAGCAGTTAGTTTCATAACAGAGGCACTAACTCCCCAAATTAGCTTAATAAAGTCTTACACCCCAAGAGTGAAACACTGAGATGACTGATGGGTAGACTACATATTGGGTGACACGCTGAAAGACCAAAAGTAGGCACAGAAACTGCATCATTTCTCATGCCAGGAATGCTACCAAGGATACAGAGTTGGGACGTACAACCAACTAGCCCATAAAAGCCCACAGGTAGCCATCCTTAGTGCATTAGTGTATTATGTCCAGGTGGCTCATGCAGAAACACAGGTGTGATACCCCTCCTCCTGGTCATTTTTAATGCAATTTTGTCAAATGAGTTAGGCTGGCATTCAAGTGCTGACAAATACTTACATAATAATGGTAAATATGAATAAAAACAGAAGCCACAAACTTGCCAGCCATGGCCATTTCATAGAAGCTAGCCAGTGAGTCTGACCACTCGATCAGAGTCATTTACATCTTACACCCATGCAAGTTTCTCACTGCTGTTACATTTAAGGAAATGCATCCATGTGCTGTGAACAGTAATGGAGACTGATTAAAGACATGCAATCATTCCAGAGGGTGGCTAGAATAACAGTCTGCTACAAGAAACTATTTTTAGCAATGCGATCACACAATAACTAGCTTTATCTGATGATTGTTACATGTAGGCTGTTATACATGCCAGTCAGTTAACTATGAGTACTACAGGGTATACTATCATTTGGTATGCAATACGACATAATACACCAATCAGTTAGTACACAGTGCCAAAGAGTACAACAGTCAGTTAGTATGCAATACCACAGAGTACATCTATCAGTTAGTATTCGGTACCATAGAGTACACCTATCAGTTAGTATGCAATACCACAGAGTACACCTATAAGTTAGTATTCAGTACTACAGAGTACACGTTTCAGTTAGTATGCAATAACACAGAGAACACGTATTAGTTGACAGTGTCATGGATCACAACCATACCTCTCAACCTGGAAACATCAATAATCTGGACAAAGGCATTTGAAAAATAAGTACAAATCTGCATGCTTAACATAAAATTTGCATATACAATTATTTAACCCGCCCGCTTTGATGGAATTGTGGGATACCAACTTTATTTTATTTTATTTTATTTTACATTTGCTAACTGGGGGTGTCTGACTGAGCCAAAAAGGCCCTTTTTCTGCAGAGGCCCGGGGAGAAAAGCTCCACATAGAAAAATTACAGATACATTTAGTTATTTAGACATGATCAGTATATACACAAATTACAAAAGATATGTTTTTACAGTGGTATGCAGCACATCAACAGTTACAGTGGTGAGAACAAACAAAAAATATTAATTTAAAAATAAAGGTAATTAATAGAATTGTGGTGTACAACTGAAATTTGGAACATAGGTAGAATACATACATAGTACACAGGTACAGTACATACATTGTAGATTAGCCAGTGTTTATAAGACTGAAAACTATTATCAAGTACTCTAGGTTTAAAATGTGTACCTTATCCGCTTTCACTAGCCTGGGGAGCAATCATGGCACTGCCAACTTTGCTTGAGATGTTGCCTGATGAGGTCTTTAAAGGAGGCTTTGGATGATGTGTTTTGAATGCTAGTGGGGAGAGAGTTCCATTTTTTAGCCACTGAACTACTATATAGTGCATCTCCAAAGCCATTGTAGCTGTTGGTGACTTCTAGTAGTAGTTTGCTTGATGATCTAAGAGGCCTTTTGGCTGAGTGATGTTGTACTAGGTTTTTGAGGGCAGGACACTCATTGAGGAGGTAATAGATTGTATGACAGAGGCAGAGCTGATTGTAGGTTAGGAGGTTGGGCAGTTCAAGCCAGTGGAGCTGTCTCAAAGCAGTACAGTGATGAGTTCTAGATGAGCAATTTGCAGCAAAATGGGCAATTCTGTTATAGCAGGTTTCCATTTTGCTTAGTTCAGTTTTGTTGAGATTAGTCAGAATGGGAGATGCATAGAGTAGGGTGGATAGAAGTTGGAAGTGAGCAATGGCTGATCTTGTGTTGTTGGTAAGAAATGGTTTGATGCACAAACTGAAGAACAGACACCCAAAAAATGGATTTTGTTTTTGGTGACTTACAGTATGTGGGTTTTGTGGTAAATGTAGGGCATTTAATGGTAGGCAATATTCTAATCTTAGCAAAATAATATTATAATTTGCTAGGACCTTCAAAAGTCATTCTCCATGACCTACTGATCAGTGGGATAGATAGAGTTTATGCCACCCAGGGCTGTCTTTGAGTTTGCCACCCTCCCCCCCTCACAAAATCATGGTCAAACGGGACCCCCACCATACAGCCCTTACCCCTGCAGTCATTCCAATGTCCCGTTACTTGGCTATTTCACCCCATTTACCATAAACACTGTAATGTGCATACTGCTTTACTTTTACAATAATTATTTGGATTTCTACATCATCTTTTACATAATAACCTACTTTCTGACTCCCAACATGGTTTTAGACCTTTCCATAGCACCTCCACTGCTCTTCTCTCCTTTTCAGACACTATCAACAAAAATCGCAATAACAATCTCTTCTCCTCTGCTTTATTTCTTGACCTCTCTAAAGCCTTTGATATGGTGAACCATCACCTCCTGCTAGACACTTTGAAATGTCTCTCTCTCGAACCTTTGGCATTGCACTGGTTTGACTCCTACTTGAAAGATAGACAACAAGCAGTCCTCTGGGACAGCCATCTTTCCTCTCTACTTCCAGTCACTATCGGTGTCCCTCAAGGATCCATCTTAGGACCCCTTCTCTTCTCCATATTTATTAATAACCTGTCTACCTCTCTTCCCACCTCCACATGTATTCAATACGCAGACGATTCAACTCTTATCTGTTCAGCTGCTTCCCCAGCCAAACTTCACTCTTCTACCCAACAAGTCTTTACAGCAGTAGAAAAATGGTTCCAAGATATCTGTCTCCTCCTTAATCCTAAAAAACGAAACTATTACTTTTCTCTCCTACCCTTAAATCCCCCCCCCCTTTCCTTTTCAATTATGTCTGACAATGGCACCATCATTACACCTGACTGTTCCACTAAACTACTAGGTGTCACAATAGATAATCAACTAAACTTTGATTACCACATTGACCTTACCATCAAAGCTGTTAATAAAAAGATTGGTGCTCTTTATAGACTTAAGCCCTTTCTAACAGCATCTACAAGGGTGTCTCTAGCCCAAACTCATCTCATCTCCACACTATTATATGCCTCCCTTCCTTTATAAACCTTTCAAAATCTAACCTTCAGAAACTTGCCACAGCCTATCATAGCATTGCCAGGTTTGCCACAGGCTCCCATTTCACACCCATCATTGTGTTAACCTCAAAAAGCTTGATTGGCTCGAACTCCAAAATCTTATTCTCCTACATCAATTAGTCATCACCTATAAAATCCTCAACTACCCTTCTAATACACCCACACTAAATAACCTTATTGTCCCTTACAGGAATCTTACTTCCCTTCGTTCAGCCAACAAACTACTTGTTGCCACTCTCAAATCACACAACAAAGCTGGTGACTCCTTGTTTACAAACGCCATTGGCTCATACTGGAATAAACTTCCCATAGAACTGACCTCTCTAGGCTCTTCCCAACTGTTCAGGAAACAACTGAGGAACTATTTTATGTCTCACTGGCTTTGCCCCTGCTCAAACCCTGACTGACCTGAACATCCAACCCACTTCTCATTTCTCTCTATTTACTTCTATGCTTGTCCCTATCACTAATGCTTCCACTCTTCTGCAACTATCTACTATCCACTTGGATACTACTTTACCTCTGCAACCTGTTATCCCTCATATTTACAGGTTGCTCCCAGCTATGCTAATCTGCCTCTTAATATATTGCCCTGGCACAAAACCATTATAACAATTGTTATTACTGCAAATACCTAAAGACTCTTATGTAATTTACCACTTTCTTTCTTTTATGGCTGTATTATTCCTACTACAGCGAAGAATTTGCAATTATAAATCATCTCTCTATGTTATAACTATAGCTTTATTAAGTTTGCTAATTATAGTTTCATTTAAGTTTGCTAATTATAGCTATTGTCATTTGCTTTAGTATCATTACTATACTTCATTAGACTAATTTTCTTATCATGTTTATAATTTTGTATCCCGGTGTACTATTTTTTATGTTACCTTCTAGTATATAGTGGAGCTTTTCTCCTCGGGCCTCTGCTGAAAATGGACATGTATCCAGCCAGACTAGCCCGGTCAACAAATGTAAAATAAATAAATAAATAAATAAATAAATATTTCATTTAAAACGAAGCAGCAATATGTGGTACAGACTTCATATGCAACCACAGAAAAGAAAGAGTCAGGAGTATGAGAAATATTCTGAAAGGGGCATATAAAATCAGCTTTACACAGGAGGTGATGGAAAGCATGGTGATAGTATAGGTATAGTGTCTGAGATCAGGTGGCAAAATTGTACCAAACAACTTGGGTGATTTAAGATGAATGGATTAAACAAGATAATACCAGCAAAAGGGAAACAGTTCAAGATGACTGCACTGAACATAGCCACAGCCAGCATTGACTACTGCCTCCAGGTCAGACTGCACTCATTTTTATTCATCCACGGAGAGCACAGAGGAAGGAAACAGTGGCAAGCAATAGTGTCTGAAAACATAATTTTATTGTTCAAACAAATCTGACACTGTAGAAGAAGAAGTGAAATTGTACGACTTGGGAAACTTGAATATACCAACTCTTTAATCCCACCACAGATCAGTCATAAAATAAAAAAGACCAAGAAATGAACTGAAGATACTTTAATCAATAAAAATAAAAATAAAAAACATCAAAAGCAGAATTAAACAGTGAACACTTCTGTCCGGTTACACGTACAATGTACTTCATCAGAACAAAATGATAATTCCACATGAGTTTAAATTCAAACACATCACTTAAACTAATGAGTCAATTTAAAGTCACAGGTACATAAAATACATACAGTTGTCCTGGCTTAGTGAAGCGAGTGAGTAAATTAATAATTCAAAATTCTAATTAAAAACCTGCCTGCTTAATATATAAGGTTAATACATGAAACATGTTAAGAACAAAAGAGACCTCCAAGGCATAAACACACACAAACTCCACTGCCCACCACACCACACACCACGCATAGTCCACACACCTGTGTCTCACAGCCACTAAGGCCTATAAATATATCCAACATATTAGTCATAGGAGACTCCATTGTGAGACACACAGATGTGCCCCTCACCAGGATGGATAATGAGAAAGTCACAGTTAGTTGTTTTTCAGGTGCCAGAATCTGCCATATCACCAATGCACTCAAGTCTCTTAACAGGTACTGTATGACTCTGTCATAGTCCATGTTGGAGTGAATGACTTGGGCAATATGAAGAGAGATATGATCGAGTTCGCTGAGTATGTGTCCCAGGCAGGTATATTCCTAGCCTTAAGCAGCATTCTACCATCACCCAGAATGATGCCTCATTACAAACAGAATATGATTGACTTTAACAATTGTCTTAGTTTCTGGTGTCATTCCAAGGGGATCCAGTACCTGGCAGCCTGGGATGACATGATTTACAAGCCTCAATGCTTTGCCGGAGATGGTCTGCATCTGTTTCCCTTGGGCTTCAGGCTCCTGGCAAAGGCTCTTACCTCCCCTATATTGCCTTTTTTATGCAATGTCATGAGGTCAAAATTACCAACATGAAAATTTCATAAAGGTCATGCTGCTAAATGCTAGGAGTCTAAACAATAAACTGCACTCATTGCAAGCATTCTGAACCCTGGAAGAAGCTGACATTTGTGCAGTTACAGAAACCTGGTTCAAAGCTGTTTAGAGCACACCAGCCATACCAGGTTACTCATCCTATCATTCATTCAGACCCCAAGCTGTGGGCAGCAAAACAAAAGGAGGTGGAGTTGCAATATATATATAAAATACATACACACCTCTAGGCTTGGTTAAACAGTATGACACACAGGAAATACTCCAGGGGCAGTTAACAATTGACTAGACCCCTATTCAAATCATAGCTAGCTACAGGCCTCCAACTCTGACTCAATATGCCCACTCCACCTATCTGGACCACTTCAAATCTATCAAGATTCAATCCTTTATCCTGATCCTGGGTGACTTTAACTATCCAACCATAGATTGGAAGAAATACTCATGCCAAAACACAAATGCCCAGATATTCCTTGATTTTGTCAATGCAAATGCCTTGGACCATTTTGTTGACACTGCCACAAGAGGGGAAAATATCTTGGACTTGGTATTAACCAACATGAGTAGTCACTGCAACATCCCTACAGTGTCATCATCCCTGGTAAGATCGTACCACAAAGCAGTCACTTTTGAAGTCATCATCTCCCCCAACCCCCCCCCCTAGCTAGGGCCAAACAAAAATGCTTCTCCAAAGTTGATTGCAACCTCCTGAGGGAAGGTATAAACAGCTTCAAAGACCCCTCCCCTCCACAAGAACTAGCACATATGTCCAAACCTATACCAAAGTACTATATGAGCATTTATATAGCAGCATGGAATCAGGAATACCAGACAGGACGAAATCATCCTCCTCAAGGAAGAGTAAACCTGTCTGGTGGACATCTGCAATAAATAACCTCTATAATAAAGGAAAAAAATAGCTGTCCAGGACCAAGAAGCAGGTGGTTAATTGGAAGCAATCTTTCCTGAGCCTGAACAAGCAAATAAGAGCACTAGTGAAATCCTCCAAAGCAAACTTTGAGTCCAAACTGGCCACATCTACTAAAGGCAATCATAAGGCTTTCTTCACATATGTCTGCAGTCTCAAGGGAAGCACCTAGCTCTGCTCAGAACTGGTAGTCAAGGACACCACATACACAAACCCTGTAGAAATAGCCAAACTGCTGGAAGACAGGTTCAGTGAAAACTTCACTCCTCTGTCCCCCATCAGTAAAATAGGACATACCAAGTACCTGCCCCCCTCCACTTATCTCTAGGGAGCAAGTCATCACTGCCCTCTCAAAGACAAAAAATACAGCCTCCATGGGACCCGATAACATCCCAGGCTGCATCCTACATGAACTCAGGCAGGAGCCTGCAGTACCATTAGGCACCCTATTCAACCAAAGTTGGAGTACCGGCTTCATCCCAGCTGACTGGAGGACAGCTACTATCATCCCTTTGCACAAAGGTGGAGCATCCACTGATCCAGGAAATTATAGACCCATCAGCCTTACTAGCCTGATATGCAAGGCCATTGTGCAGATTATCATGGACCTCATTAACAAGGACATTGGCAACCTCCAGACACTTGATCCCACACAGTTTGGTTTTGTCAAGTGGAGGTCATGCCTATTAAATTTGGTCAACTTCTTTGAGACCGTCACCAAGGCCATAGATGAGGGAAAGATGGTGTACACCACCTACATTGACCTGGCTAAGGCCTTCAATACTATTCCCTACTCAGGTATAATAGATAAACTCTCTCAACTAGGCATCAATCCATACGTTACCAGATCTCTCAACTAGGCATCAATCCATATGTTACCAGATGGGTAGCAATCTGGCTCACTGATAGAACCCACCTAGTCAAAATAGGGGAAGCCACCTCAAGTAGTAGACGAATAACAAGCGGTGTACCCCAGGGATCAGTCTTGGGGCATCTGCTGTTTGGGATATACTTCTCACAGGTGCAGGCTAAAAATCTAGTGGGCTATGGCTGACCAGGTTTGCAGATGACTGCAAGCTGGGTGCTGTCATCAATTCTTCTAGTGATGTGGACATCCTCCAAGATGGTCTCACCCAAACAAATGACTGGTGCCAGAAACATGGCCTCAGACTGAATGCCAGAAAATGCATCATCATCCCTTTTGGGGAGAATGATGTCCCCACAAATCATCACATTGATAATAAGGCACTAAGCATGCAATCAGTTGTGAGAGACTTGGGCACCCAGGTTGATATCAAACTGACTTTTGATCATTATATTGTCTCCAATGTACAGAAAGCTTTCTACATGGCCCACCTCATTAGTAAGGGCATCTTATCCAGGGACAGGGTGGTCATAACATCCCTGTTTATTCCCTTATAAGACCCATTATCCAGTACAATGCCCCTTTCAGCATATACCTCACAAAGCACATGCAGCAGCTGGAGAGACCACAGATGTTCCTTACCCGGAGAATCTAGGACTTCAAACATCTACCTTACAAAGATAGGCTAAAAGCCCTATCCCTCTACTCAGCATCCTACAGACTCCTCAGAGGTGACCTCTGTCTGGCATACAAAGCAATCTTAGACCTTGCCCTGATGGGACTGCTGCATATCCGCAAGTCAAGCTCCATTCGAGTAACCCGCACACGTGACCTCAACCTGGTCTGTGACATCAACAGGACTTGTTGGCGGGACAGATTTGTGTCCCACAGACTCCACCTTTTGTGGAATAGACTCCCTCCCCACATAAAGCAGAGTACCTCATTAAACCTTTTTAAGAGCAAACTGGATGGGGAACAGAAAATACACCCCTGGGATTCCACCTGTGTCCCTGCTTAGTGGCATAGGGTGCTGACTTGCTGGAACATGGGCTAAATTCTTGGCTAGGCATGTAAGGGCCTCAGGGCCAATAGCCTAGTAACTTCCTATGATCTTATGATCCTTAGAAAGTAGCCAAACTACTAAAGTTTAGCAGCTCTCAGTTTTAAAACAGGGAAAATTGAAATAAAATCACTGATGCTAGGTTTATGGGTAGCATTCAATCTAATCTGCCAATAAAACTAAAAAGGAGACAATCCTAGCTGATTTTGAACTATAATAGGTAGTCTTCATGTTGAGGGTGACTATGCTGAGGAAGAGGGCATGTAGCTGGGGGTTGACAGTAATAGTAGCTAATTAACTTTCATTTTGTTGTACTCCTTCTGCACTGTTTTTAAGAAGGAGAAACACTGTGTACATGAGGCTTTCTGTAGCATTCGTAAGGTAAGCTGGTGTGCTGTGTTTCACTTGGACCAGCCAGGGGCTGTTAGCTGCAAATGGTTTAGCTTGTTAACTTAGCTTGTTAACATGGTTAACTGAACAAAAATAGTGCACCAATCATCTCATCATATTAGTTACACTGACTGCCTGCAAGTGTATTATGCAGAGGAATACTTTATTTTGGGAGATTGATGTCTGGCAAGGGTATGGTGCAGCAGGTGATGGCACTAATTATACCCACTCTATCAGCTAACCAGCAGTTAATCTCTATAGGTCTGAGTGGTTAGCTTAGAGAATACGTAACGTTGTGTCTTGTAGTCTACTTATATATTGCATCTACTTATGTATTGTATACTAACTTGAATGCTGTGCTCAGACTTGGATAACTTAAGTAGGGCCTATTTTGGTTTTTGGTTGCTAACATCCAGTGCACCAGAACCAATTCACTCAAAATAGCTCATCACACTAAATCATGTGGGAGGTACAATTTTGCAAATGAGTTGTGTTGAGTGTGAGCTGACCTCTGCAGGACTGGCTACCTTGAAGTGGAATAGAGGCTTGTCCATATAGCACTGTTTCTAAATGACAGTTAAGTATGTGCCTTTGCCCTGTGGGATGCCTGTTTCTTGCAATGCAACACTTATTTGAATGGAGCTGTGTTATAACACCACAAAGAAGAGGCCATACGTCTCAACTGTTTAATTTTTTGCAAAATGTCCATATTTCTGCCTACTATTCTTGGTCTGTTTCTCATAAAATTGCAGATTTCTGGCAAATCACTGGAAAATCATTCTGGACCAAAGACAGAAAATAATGACAGACCTTTGAGATTCAAACTTCATATCCTTCAGAAAATTTAAGCTAATTCAAAACCTATTATTCTATTAACTTTCTAAGTTTGTAAGAGCAAACTTTAAAAAGTGCTCCTGTTTTTCACCCTCTGTCCTCCCTTTATTTGTAGCTTTGCCCAGATTTCTTGCTCTAACAGGTTGAGAGGTATGCAAGAGGCTGCATGTTGCAAATTAGTATTCAGTCACACAGTAACTGATTTGGCACTGACTGACCTATACTGGCTTGAAGGTGGGCCATCATTTGGGGGCAGGACAGCATGAATGGCTGCAGGTGAGTGGGGCAGCAGTAATTTGAAAAAAAAAAGCATGTTACACCTTTGAATGAGAAGGTGCAATACATAAACAACTGACTTTGATAGTGAACAAAGAGATTACTAGGCAACTTTCCTAAATTACTATTTTTGCAGATGTGCTACTGATGAAGAGAAGGGCAATGAAGGTATTTAAATCTGCATGGGATGCTTTTTGTCACAAAGTAAGCTACGACACTTAGGGAGTTGTGTTGTAACAACTGTTTTCAGTACTTTATAAAGAAAAGGAGAGGAGAGGAGTGAAATGGGAATGTAGGTTTTGGCACAAGATGGGCCTTTTCCCTAGGAAAGGGGCTGCAATGACATGCTATAAGATGTCCTCGATGCACTCTGACATTAGAGGGATGTTGAAGATGGAGGAGAGGGAAAACAATGCAGGACTTGTGAGCTTTAAGAATGCATGGATGCTATCCATCCACACTTGTGATCCTTACTTAAGGGGCTTAGTTTGGAATGGAATCTGTTAAAATGGAAATTTAAATAGTTGTTGCCTGGATGGCAAGATGGGAGATGAAAGAGAAGAATAAGATGGTTAGGGAATGAGAGGGAGGGTACAGTATTCTGAGATGAGCCAGAGAACTGAATAAATATTTCATTGTCAATGCATATCTGTGTGTGTGTGTGTGTGTGTGTGTGTGTGTGTGTGTGTGTGTGTGTGTGTGTGTGTGTGTGTGTGTGTGTGTGTGTGTGTGTGCGTGTGTGTGTGTGTGTGTGTGTGTGTGTGTGTGTGTGTGTGTGTGTGTGTGTGTGTGTGTGTGTGTGTGTGTGTGTGTGTGTGTGTGTGTGTGTGTGTGCGTGTGTGCATGTGTGCGTGTGTGCGTGTGTGTGTGTGTGTGTGTGTGTGTGTGTGTGTGTGTGTGGTGTTGGGGCTCTGCTGAATTATAGCCATAAGTAAAATGGAAAGGAGTTTCTTAATTGTACCTAATTGTACTACCTCAAGATAAACATTACTCTGTTACTCTCAAAACTCATGACAGTTGCCAAGGAAATATTCTTTCTTGGCTCTGCAATATGAAGTAACTAATGTCTTATTACCTTACAGGATTTGTCCTCATGGGGAGAGGGTGTTACATGTAAGTCAAGTAGTAAATCATCCTTGCAATACTGTAAAGCTATATTTGCATGAAACAGGCCAGCGGGTATTCTGGTGAAGAATCAAAGCCACTTGAAGTAGTAGTGATGTAAGGGAGTTATTTAGAGGCCCTGTCAATAGAGATGCCACTAATGCGTAGTGCTGCAGAAGACAGTTTGAAGAGGGTTTTCTGGCTACTAAGCAAGAAGTGGAAACTTTGAAGGAAAATAATGTTGAAGTGAAATAGGAGATAGTTTATTGAAATAGGCCTATGTGGTAAAGAGGCTGGTCATTATGAAGGGTATATTTGTCAACAGCAAAACTCAAAACAGAACATAGTTTCACCATACAGCACTTTCAGTTATATAGATCAAATGTAGGGCACACTTCCCCATCTCAATAACCATACTTATACTTTATCTACATACATATCTCCTACAAATCTGGATAAATTTAAATGGGGCTTATTATTTTATAGTCTACCTATGTGACACTTTCTCTACAGCCTTCTCTTTAACAAATGGGCATGCCTACCATATACAAACATATCATAGTTATTACACGGTGTCTTGCTTTATGTATGAAGTCTTTGCCACTTTGTTTGGATTGTGGCTTAAAATGGTTGTTAACCAGTCCACTCACCCAGTTAATAAAATACATTAAAATAAAATAGTGTCACTGACATCTTTTTTACCAATGTATTTTTCTTAGGCAGAGTCTTACTTCTTGCACTGCATACACGTGTAAGAGTTGCATTAATAACAAGTAATTGAAAAACAACACAAAATCTGCTTTGGTGTATAGAAAACTATCGTGGGAGGATGATGCTCCATTATAACACTCAGTTCCTTTCAAACTGCATAGCTCACCTCCATCCCATATTCCCCTGAGCTATAGTGCCATCTTATACCCTCACAAAGTATCCACCTCTCAAATGACTCCTTCCCATGTACAGGAAATTGTAACACATGTTCACGTCTGCCACTTTTATGCTGATTTCATCCTCCTTCTATGGAAAATGGCTGTACTTCTTTATCATTTTAATGAAGACGAAGTCCAAACAAGTACAATACATAACAGAACAATGACCCCAAAAATATAATTGCTTTAAAAACCTGCTAAATGGTACACACTGTTACTCTCACAGAACTACAAATTAAATCAGGCTATGTTAACACAGCAAGTTATTCAGCAGCAGTCTGAATTAAGGATGCCCACAATATTTTGTCTGCAACCCCTTACTTCTAATCATCCATTCTTTTTCCAAACACTTGTATTGAATTATTGTGACATAGGCAAATTTACATTCATATAAAAGTAATCAAATTATAATTAACATAAACATTATGCTTCACATATATTGCTATATATCAGATAAACTAAGCAACATTACATAAATTATTCAATTCCTGATTTTTTTTTCTTAAACAAGAAACATCTTTATTAAAACATCAGTTAAGGCAATCATTTATATAAATGAAAACAGACCACACTGACACAGTCCTATTTACAAGCATTTTATATCACAAACCATACAGACACACTCCCAGTTGCAAACATTATACAACACTTATAATCTACCCAATCTTTTTCAATCAAACATTATATAGCTCATCTAAGTCCTGACGGCTTTTAAACCTCATTTCTCCCTTGTATGTATTGCTCCCACAATTCCCATGTTTTCCTATGTAGTTTGCTCCTACCCTTTTCTCTCTCTTTCAGCTTTTCCCGGTTAGAAGTCACCACAGCAGATCACTTTGTCCGCTCATGATTGGAAGTGGAGCTTTACGGTGTCGAGTTGCCAGCCCAGCGCCCAACCTTCCACGGAAGGCACACACACGTATGCACTCACACCTAGGGCAAGTTTTACCATGTCCAATCAACTTGCAGCATGTCATTGAGGATGTAAGAGGAAACTGGAGCACCCGGAGGAAACCCACACAACTGCAGGGAAGACATGCAGACTCCACACAGAAGACACCCCAGCTGAAGCCTACCCTTTTCTAAAGATCTCAATTCCAGTTGCTTTTTCTCTGTTAATACATTCACTACTTCTTGTATGGTTAGTTTAGATTTTGATTTCCATTCCCTAATAATTGCTTTTTTGGCAGCCACCATTATTAAACACAGCAAGGCCTTACCATGTCTAGGCAATTCCGATTCTGTATCATAGCTCAGAAAAATCATCTCCCCTGTCAGACCAAACTGTCCACCCAGCATCTCCGACAGTGCATCTCAAAAGGAATCCTTAAAGTTGCCAATTCACCACACTCTCAGAAAAAATGTAGCCAGTTACCTCTTTCTTCCCTGTTACACCTCCAACATTTGCTGTCTGCCTGAGGAAAAACTCTCAAGAGTAAGCTTGAGGTATAGAAATATCTATGTAAACATTTCCAGGCAAAAATCCTATATCTTCTAGATTTTGCTGTATATTTGTTTGCCTGAGGAAAAATTCTCTGGAGTCTACTTGCATAGAAATATATATGTAAACATTTCCAAGCAAAAATCCTAAATCTTTTAGATTTTGTTGCATATTCAGGAGACATACATATATCATCCCATTGTTTCTTTGTGACTTGCTTATCCATTCTCTCTTCCCAATCCTATCTAACCTCCTCTGATTGATTTGTATAATTATCATGCCATATTTTGTAGGCTCTGTGATGAACTAGTACTGGCACAGTAATCAAGGAGCCTCAATCCTCACCACTGGCAACTGTGGGGGATGTACACACTGGGACGATGACAAGTACACACACACTAAAAGTGCAATTTCCCTTAAGAGTACACAGAGACCACAATCAGTCTGGGGCTGGTTTCTCCCTCTTTCTCCAGATCCCCAGTAAGACTTCCCACTGGCACAGGTATAATGTTGAGTCCTTAGCCAAGGTTCCAACCAAGTCCTCTAACACTCTCTCTGTCCAACCAGTGCTTTGTGTCCCTGCCCAAGTATCTAATGCACACGCTCTTGGAGATTTGTTTTACATACACACACACACACACACACACACACACACACACACACACACACACACACACGGGAAAGGCTGGCACAGGTTTACTACCTATGCCCCCTTCTGCACAGACAATGAAGTAGCTATCACTGCTACCAGAACCCCTTATCAGGTACTTTAAGGCCCTTAACAAAGGGTGTCCAATCCTACTGTGTAATGTTACTATTAATCCAAATGGTAGTCTGACCAAGACCAAGGCTATTAGGAGTGGCCTGCACAGTGGTGCCAAATAAATATGCAAGTACTCTTAGAGCTTAAATATGTCTCACAAATATCAGCCACGAAGATAGGTTTAAATATATTTAATAATAAATAACAAAAGAATAAGAAAATACTCAGTAAATCATCACAGTAACTTCAGAGTTCAAAATCACAGGAAATATTTAAAACAACTTTGCAGGACAGTCTCAAATAAATACAGAAAACATCTAAAATAATCTTTACTAAATTCCTAACTATATCTAAAAGAATTTACTGTACCATAGTTAACTTACTTACAGCAAGGCAAGTGTAGGTGTGGCGAGTGGATGTTTCTAACTGATGCTGACAGGTCAAAGACAAAATATAAAATGCCCAGTCTCTCAGTCAGAGAATTCTTAAATTAATATAAAATATTACTGCTGGAGTAGCTGGCAGCATGAAATCACTTTGTGTTATCTGACCTTAGTTCCCAAGCTAACCCCCCTTTGTTAGAACTACCAGAATTTAGCATCTCCCTGTGAAAATACATAAATAAGGACCCTTCTTAAATCATTGCAGCTGCTGGAAGACATAAAACAATAAAACACTTATAACACAATACCAAAGGCTCCCTAGTTTTAGACATCGTGTCTCCTTGCTGCATTGAAACTAACGTTTATGGTGCAGTTATAAAACAATTTAATTGCAATTATTTTCTTGAAGTTTTGCAAGTTAACCCTCTATATTCTGGTTTCCACTGTTAAAACATATACATTTACACAGGTACAATAGTTTATATAAATTTATGTTCTTTTCCAGTAGGGTACACTGTGGCTACATCTTTAAGCTCAGAACTGCAGAAACCCTTTTCACGCACACTTCTGTACCAGTAATTTAATATACACATAACATACAGTTCTAATTCATTTGTAACACAAGCATATTCATTATGTTGATATTCACAAATGACACATAACCATTTACAAAATTCCAGACAGCTGTGCTGGCAGTATCTTCCTCTGTCACATTTCTTTATAAATTATATTAATATTCACAAATAACATAGAATTATTTACAAAATTCCAGATAGCTAGGCTGACAATATTTTCTTTTGTGACATGCTCTACAAATTATTCCTCACTTAGCACAAATATGAGAGAGATTTTCAGACAATTTTATCAGCTCCAAAAGCAATTATACTTATACTTGCTACACTTACAAAATATTAATTCGCAAGTGATGGGTGAATAGGCCATCCAAGTATAGTAATATTAAGAGGGCAGTGAGTATTTACTAGAGAAGACCTTTATGCTGTATCTCAATGTGTTCCTAATTATGCTCTCTGGTCAGTAACTACCAGGATGCTTCTCAAAGAGTTAAAAATTTAAACTTCTTTGAGACACTGGAGTCTCAGTAAAAGCAAAAGATAAGGATTTAGAAGGCTAAACCACTATGTACCTAGGCAAAAACTCCTGACCGCTGAAATGGCAATCCAAGTAATAATGCTTGATAACATGTGAGCAGATGACCAAATGGCTGCCACCACTGTGATGTCCACAGCGGATATTTTGAAGCAAGTAGTGGAAGCAACAAAACTGAGGGGGTTTGAAAGTATCATGTTCTTACTAGTGGATAGATACTCAGTGGCAGAAGTAGTGTAACAAACAACAAACTAGAAATGGATTTTCTTTGCCATTGCAAGATCCTCTGTATCTATAGCAAGAGGGATAAACAACTATTATTTTGTCTTTCTTAACACATTCACCTTCTTTCATTAAAACCTAAGCCTGCAGTAAGCATCCGAGCTATAAACCATTCTTTTTTTCAATGTTTCCTGGATTCCTCCCAGAAATGGAAAACAGAAAGATGTATTACATTACTCAGCCCTCATTACAGTCATTGAATATAACGCCTCTTTTGGCATGTATCTGTCCAGACATATTCAACAACTGGAATGCTCACAGAGATACAAGGCCTTAACAACATGTCCTACATGGACTGACTCAAAGCCCTGTCACTATATTTGGCATCTTACAGACTGCGAAGAAATTACCCCTGTCAGGCATACAAGGCAACCTCTGACCCAATACTGATGGATTTTCTGCACATCAGCAAAGCAAATGATGTCATAACTACTCACTTTAGGGATCCTCTTCTACAACATCAACAGAACATTTCGGAGGGACAGGTATATCTCACTGTGGATATCACTGCACTGGAACAGACTCCCCATCCACATAAAACAAAGTTTGTCTCTGTCCATATTTAAGAGAAATTTGAACCCATGAATGGGAAACAAAGAATTTACTCCAGGACAGGCTCCTGTATTACTAATGGACCGAGTCAGCTTCTAAATGCTTTATCCCTGCATAGTTCTCCTCAAATTACCTATGGTATGATCACACTTATTCTTATTAGGTATAAAATATAATCATCGACCATGGAATGGGTATGGCAATCTCTAACCAAATGAGATAGGTTATTCTGAGCACAAGAAAGGAAACTGGATAGGTTTAAAATGGCCATCAAGGACAGCTAGCCTAGTACTTATCTATAAACCTATTAGGTGTTTTGTTGCTTGTTCTTAAAAGTGTTCAATTGCATTTATTGTGCTGCATTTATTACTGCTTAGTAGCCTGATTAAATTGTAATTGTTATTCTAAGCCTCTTAGTTTTGGTTTAAGGACTTGGACTTCAGATTGGTTATTTTACATTAAGAAGGTCTGCACTCTTCTGGGAGGAGAGGATAGCTTCTGCTATTCTGAGCTGGGAATTGCTGGGTGAAGGCTTATTGTGCCTGTTGTTCTAAGTGTCTTTGTTCTGGTTTAAGCATTTGGCTTCTAAAACAGTTATTTTATATTAGGAAGATTTGTGGTCTAAATTCTTGTGGTAGGAGAGAATAGCCTACATCATTCAAAGCTGGGAATTGCTGGTTAAAAGCTTATTGTGTCTGTTATTCTGAAAGTGTCTTAGTTCTGGTTTAAGCACTTGGGATCCAAACCAGTTATTTTATATTAGGAATTTTTGTGGTCTACACTCTTGTGGCAGGAGAGTGTGGCCTACACACTTTTAAGCTGGGAACTGCTGGTGAAGGCTTATTGCACCTGCTATTCTAAGTGAATTGGTTCTGGTCTAAGCTCTTAAATTCTAGACCAGTTATTTCACACTAGGAAGGTTTGTGGTCTACAGTCTTGTGGGAGTATACTACTAAACTGCCAATTGCCACTTTATTTAAATTGTTTTTTACTGTTGTGACTGACCGCTATTCTCTGTACTTTGAATTTCTAGTACTTTGACCTATAGCACAGGCTAGATTTAGGTTTGCAGAATCTAGACTGAATACAGATTGGTATCATTTGAACATTAAAACTAGCTGAAAAATAAGTATTTTTATAGGTTCATAGGTTCATAGGTTGGTACTAGGCTATCAGCCCTAGAGCCTATACAAGCCTAGCCATAACAATTCCCTGGCTATTTCTTCCCACACTATTTACTTCCCTGGACCCCTGTCTAGCAGGGTGACTAACGTGATCCCCGGGGTGAATTTCCTTTCTCCCATCCAATCGTCAAGGTTCCTTTTGAAGAGGACCAAAGAGACACTCTGCTTGACATGTATGGGCAATCTATTCCAGGGTCTGGGGAGTCTCTGGGTCAGGAACCTATCCCTCCAGCATGTTTTGTTTATTGTGATGACAAGGTTTAGATCCCTGGAGTGTGTGGCTCTAAGGGATTGGGATTTCTTTAAGTGTAGCATGTCCAAGAGCTCTGGGTTTGACATGGCCTTGTATGTTAAGCAAAGATCGCCTCTGAGTAGACGATATGCAACAGAGTATAGCTGGAGTTTTTTAAGGCAGTCAGCGTAGGGTATCTGTTTTAGGCCTGTGATTCTTTTAGTGAGGTATTTCTGTGGCCTTTCCAGTTGTTGCAGATGTCTTGAGAGGTACATACCAAACGGGGCATTGTATTCTATAATGGGTCTAATGAGGGATGAGTACAGTGGGACAATGACCTCCTTTTTTCTGGATGAAAAGCCCTTAGTGATGAGGTGTGCCACATAGAAGGATTTCCTGACTGTTGTGGCGATGTGGTTATCGAAGGTGAGACCACTGTCCACCTGTGTCCCTAAGTCTCTTATCAAACTTTCAGTGTTTAGTGTACTGCCACCTATATGGTAATTCACGGATACATGTTTTTTTCCCAAAGGGGATAACTATACATGTATTGGCATTGAGCTTGAGCCCATGGCTCTGGCACCAAGCATCTGTTTCTGTAAGGCCCTTTTGTAGAGTATCCACATCATTTGGGGATTCAATAATGGCTCCCAGTTTGCAGTCATCTGCAAACTTTGTTATCCAGAGTCCCTTAGTGTTGGCCTGTACTTCAGAGAAGTAGATGCCAAACAAGAGCGGTCCCGGGACTGAACCCTGTGGTACTCCACTTGTCACTTGTCTGGAGCTGGATTTGGAGTCAGCTACTTTTACAGTGTGGGTTCTATCAGTAAGCCAGTTAGCAACCCATTGGGTGATGTAGGGATTAATTCCCAGCTTAGTAAGTTTATCTATGATTCCAGAGTGGGGGATGGTGTCAAAGGCCTTGGCAAGGTCTAGATAGGCTGTGTGGACCACCTTACCCTTGTCCATGGCTCTGGAGACTGATTCGAAGAAGTCAATTAAGTTCAGGAGACAAGATTGGCCCTTCACGAACCCAAACTGGGTGGGATTCAGTGTTTGAAGGTTGCCAATGTCTTTGTTTATAAGTTCCATGATAATACGCTCCATGGCCTTGCAGATAAGGCTTGTCAGACTGATGGGACGGTAGTTTCCAGGATCCAAGGTGGATCCCCCCTTGTGGGATAACTGTAGCTGTGCACCACTCAGTGGGCACAAAACCTGAGGTGAAGCTATGATTAAACATGACACTTAGGTGAGGTGCCAGTTCATATTGTAGTTCATGTAGTACACAGCCCGGGATGTCATCTGGTTCCATGGATGCTGTATTCTTAGCTTTGGAGAGTGCGTTTTTTACCTGTGTGGCCATTATTACCAGAATTTGGCAATCTTCCGGTATTGAGATGGGCCATTTAGGGGGTGAGAGGGGGGTGAAGTTGGCACTGAATCGATCTGCCAGGATATTGGCAATATCCTTGGGATCAGTACATTTAATGCCATTCTGTTTTAGCTCAGAGCAGATCTGAGCATTGCCATTTAGATTCTTGACATAGTTATAGAATGCCTTGTTGTTGTCTTTGGAATCTTTGGCAATTTTATTTTCGTAACTAGCTTTGGAGGATTTTATGAGGGATCTCAGTTTCTTACTGAGGCTGGTAAGGACGTTTTTTGCATCCTGGGATTTTCCTCTTTTCTCAACAGTTTCTTCCTTTTGTTGTAAAGTTTGGTTATGGCAGGGGACCACCAGATTGGCTTCTTTTTTTTGGATGAGAACATCTTGGTTCTATTTGGGATGGTACGATTTATGCATGAGTGGATGTGGTCATACAGTGCCTTAGTGTAGGATTCAGCAGTTGAACTTTTAGCTCCCGTCTGCATGGGTGTCATGAAGTTTGTCACTTCTGACTTGAGTAGCATGAAGTTGGCTTTTGAGAAGTTTTTTATGGAGGTTTCCTTACTGTGGGGTGGGGGTGGGATGTGGATGTTAAGGGTGATTAGCTTATGGTCAGACGTGACTAAAGAGGGGGTGACCATAGGTGTGGAGCATTGATTTCCCATGTTGGTAATGACTAGGTCTAGGATATTGGAGCCCCTGGTGGGACTATGGATTAGTTGATCCAGGGCGTTGGAATTTATGAATTCCAAGAACCGTTGGGCAAAGGTGTTGGTACATGAGTAGCTTTCCCAGTTAATGGCAGGGTAGTTAAAATCACCCAATATTAGGGTGTTTGGTTCTATCTTAATATTTTCCAGTATGTTTAGAAAGGTGTAGTGATAATCTTGGGGTATGCTGGGGGATCTGTAACAAGCTACAATTTGGATTGCACTTTGTACTTTGAGAACAGTTTTGTACTGAATTGCTGCTTTATTAAAACTATTTTTGCTGCTGTGACTGCGAGTTTATGCACTTTGAATTTCTAGTACTTCTGCATTTTATAACATAGACTTGATTCAGACTTGCTGAATCTAGACTGGTATCACTTGTGCACTAAGACCAGCTCTTCACTGAAATACTGAGAAATGTGAGGCATCTGTTGCTTTCAACTAACTATAAGTAACTGTTTTTGCACTTATATTTAACTTTTAATTTGTATTTACATTCTACTGTCTGTTTGAAATGTCTGAATTGCTTTTTGCCACATTTTACTGTATACTGTACTAGTTCAGCTGTAGCATAGCCTTGTTCCAGGTTTGCTGTGTCTGGGTCTGTTTTGTAACTTCTGAGCATCAAATTCAAGCAATCTTTGTTGGAGAAGACCCTTCTGCACCCTTGTGGGAGGAGATTTCTGTCTGAGTCCCATCTAATCAAGGGTGATTGGACTAGAGCTCAGAGAACATCCTTATTGGCTAGTTTGAGTTAAAAAACATTATTTCTTGTTTTATTTAAGTGCCACATTTGCACTTGTTTGTGTATAATGCACCAGTGTGGACTGTCATGTAACAGTGGTTACTGGAGGTGGTCATAGTCACAAATGTTTTCTTGTTATATTTTCCCTTTGCACTTTACTTGAGGTCCTCCAGAGGTTTTTCATGGCCCTGCTCTACTATTAGGTGGAACATTAAGCCTATCCTCAGAGGTACCAACACATCTCTCACCCACTAGGCATTCCTAAGTGCAACCTCTTTTCCTGACCATATAAATTTACCTAACACTATGGATGGACAATTTACCACAGTTTCTCCAGCCAGCCATCCTGAGGCAGTGTAGCAACTCCCTCATGTTCACCTACAACCCTCTACTCCTAGTCCACATAAATTCAATATGTGAGAGATACAACTATATTAAGAACCTTGAATGCATGCTCTCTCACACACCAGTCAGTAGATATGACAATGGGTGGGTTGTCAGCATGCACATTACATCTCCTACTCCACCCAATCCCACATCACACATATGCACATATGTGGAGGTCCTCACCAGAAACATACCTAAACACCAGAGACCTCCCAAACACAAACGCAAACATGTTACACATAATACCTCCTCTGCAGAACACAATACACATAATAGTTCATGCCCCAGTGTCTCACCTGTCAATCCCTTAAGGCAAAACACGAAACCAAACATATCAGTCATAGGTGATTCCATCGTGAGACACACAGATGTCCTTCTCAAAAGGCTGGATAATGAAAAGGTCATGGTCAGCTGTCTGTCAGGTGCCAGGATCTGCCATATCAGACATGCACTCATGTCTGTTAACAACAGATACTGTTATGACTCCATCATAGTCCATGCTGGTGTGAACAACTTGAGATGTATCTCTCTGGACTATTTTAAGAGAGACATGACTGAGCTCTTGGGCTGTGTGTCTCTGAAAGGTATGTCCCTAGCCTTAAGCAGCATTTTACCTTCACCTAGAATGATTCCTCAATACAAACAGAAAATGACTGACTTCAAGAATTGGCTTAGTCTCTGGTGTCATTCTAAGGGGATCCAGTATCTGTTAGCATGGGATAGCATGATCAACAGACCTTGATGCTTTGCCAGAGATGGTCTTTATCTGTCACCCGTGGGATTTTGGCTACTTGCTAAGGCTCTTGCCACCCCCATAGTGCCTTTTTTAGGCAGTGTCTCCAGGACAAAATTCCTGATGTAAAAACTCCATCTAAAAACAACCTCAAGGTTAGGCTGCTAAACATTAGGAGTCTTAACATGAAACTGCACTCACTGGAAGCAGTCCTCACCTTGGAAGATGCAGACATTTGTGCAGTCACAGAGGTCAGGTTCAAGACTGTAGAGAGCACCCCCCCAGTAACAACTAAACTAAAAAAACTTCTCCAAAACAGATTATAACCTCTTACAGGATGGTCTGAATAGTTTTAATGTATGTCCCCCTCAGATGGAACTGGCAACTATGCCAAGTTCTACACCAATGCTTTATACAAACACTTGTATAACTGCATTGACTTGGCCATACCTAATAGGACCAAAACAAGCTCCTCAAAGAAGAGCAAACCTGCCTAGTGAACAACTGCCATTAACAGTCTTTACAATAAGAGGAAGAAATTGCTGTCTAAGAGTAAGGAGTGAGCCCTAAACTGGCAACACCCCTTCCTCAGCTTAAACAAGAAAATAAGACTTCTTGTGAAGTCCTCCAAAGCAAACTATGAATCTAAATTAGCTTCCTCAACTAAGAACAACTATAAGGCCTTCTTTAGTTACATCCATAACCTAAAAAGAAAGGCCCAGCTTTGTCCCAAACTGTTAGTTAGTGATACCACATATACTGAGCCTTTGGACATAGCTAACCTGTTAGCTAACAGGTTCTGTGAAAACTTCACTCCCTTGTCCCTGCTATGACATCCTACCACCTGTCTCCTACCTTGTATTTCTAAAGATCAGGTCATAAATGCCCTCTGTAAGGCCAAAATCACAGCATCTGTGGGACCTGATGGGTCTATATCATATCATTGAATGTACTATTTAGGAAATGCTTATTAGTTGAGCACTAATAAGTGAAAACACTAAATAGTGAATGTTCGTTTAAGTGAAACACTTTGCTGAGAAAACAACCAGTCAGCCATCATCTGGGATTTGCCCTCTTCCCCACTGTAGTGCAGTCTCAGAGTTGATATATTTTAGTTAAGGGGTGTGGGGGAGGGCACAGCCCCCCACATTTTGGGAGTGGGGGGTGTAGCCCACTACTACAATGGGTCTTGTTTGGTGATGTTTTTCTGTGGTTTGCTGGGTTGTCCAACTGGTTTTTAATCCAGTGAAACATTTTGCAGAGTGCAGTCCAATAGGCAGAAGCCGAGGTAAATTTGGGAAAGAGTCACATCTGGACTTTGCAGTCTAAGTAATAAAGAGTTGGAATCACAATAAAAAAAAGTTCACAGATGTCATATTCGTATTATCTATACCCAGTGGTCACCACTATAGATTACTGCCTTGATCTGCACTCTATATGTTATTGTAGTAGTGATATCAAAGCATGGATAAGGCTTTTGGGTTTCTACTATTCATAACTCAAACAATACAAACAAAAGATGGTCATCAAATGACTCATCATTCTCTACACATTACACCAGAAGCATAGTCCACCATGTAGTCCATCCCATGCCCAGTGTTCAATGCCATACTCTCTGTGTGGCATGCACAATGTATGCCAGCATGTGTCCTGCACACTATGGCAGAATATATTAGAACAGAAATGTTCTGTTAGTGCAACAGAAGGTAGGTGTGGGCTGTCCCTGCAACTAACATAACATAACAAGAAAATAAGCATACTGAATGAGTCATGATAACGACATTAGACACTGAGAATGTGGACATAATGAGGTGCTAAACAGAGCTAGTTTGCCCAAATGGTTAATAAGCTCAACTTACAGATTTGCTTTCTTCAGTCATGCCTTTCTACCTTACAGATTGACTCTAGCATAGGTTCATAGATTCATTAGTGAGTACTAGTGCCCTTGTGAGTCATTTTAAGCCTAGCCAATTTCTCTTTTTGTGCTTGAAATAACCTATCCCATTTGGTTATAGACTGGCCTTACTTATCCCATGGTTGATAATTATATATTACCTGAGATCATGCCATAGATAATTTGATAGAACCCATGAATGGAATAACGCATGTAGGAGCTGCTTCTGTCCATTAGCAGTATAGGGAGCAGTCATGGGATATATTTTCTCTTTCCCATCCATAGGTCTGTGTTGAACTTGAATATGGACAGAGATGAACTTTGTTTTATATGTCTGTTCTAAGTCTGCATCTTAGTTTGTGCCATCTACAGTCACTTGTCAGCACTGAGTACTGTGAGAGTGACAGTGACACACCCAGCAACAGGCAACTGTGCCACCAACTATATATGCCTGTGACAGCATGTCCATCATTCACAATGTAAGCAGACATCACACTACCTTTCACAGCTCTGCAACTCTCATACACAACTATCCTATCTGTTAAAACTACCAGTACCATAGCCTGGCTAGAGTCTGTTGCCTGGAACTACTGGAAAATGGTGGTATGCATGGCTTTGTATGTGATACAATTATGTGACATGTGGCCATCTTGCTGTTACTATATCCTTTGTGACCTGCCCATACTGCCCTACTGGCATGGCTGGTGTCATGTCTGGGCTGCACATTGGACATGCATTCGTTTCTCCAGCCATGGTATATACTGCATCACAGTTTGAATGCCACATGATAATGTTGCTAAATTGTGCAGCATTCAGTCCTGCAGCCAATATATACTTTGCATTTCCTGTAGTACACCACATGCAAATTTTCTATAAATATGGCTGTGACTTACTGCAATGTATACTCACACATCATATACCTCATTAAGGTATAATATATGAGTAACTGATGCTTGACATTTTAATGATGTAGTGCTACAGATACTTGTCCCCTATATAGAGTGTTATACTTTTTGGCTTCAACTTGTCACTCAAAGTTTATTCATCAAAATTTAGGAAGAAACACTGAAAGTGATGTTTCACATAAAAATATATACATACATACATACATATATACATATATATATTTCTCTAGTTAGCTATATATATATATATATATATATATATATATATATATATATATACATATATATATATATATATATATATATATATATATATATATATATACTCTCTATCGCTATCTATGTGTGTGTGTGTGTGTGTGTGTGTGTGTGTGTGTGATATAAAAGAAAAGTGCCTCTGGCATTCTTCTAGGAAATTTTTCTTGGAAGTAGAAAGACATGTTTCATATGTCCTCTCATTAACTGAAAGTGCTACTTCTACATGCATGTTTAGCCCAGAAGAACTTAAAAAGTGGCCCTGGACTGTGAATTTTATACATCATTCTGCAGTTTATCATATGTATTATTTAACTTGCATATTACACCTTGCAGTGGAGATAATCAAACATCCCAGAGCCAATATTAGTAAAGTACAATGCAGCATGCACACATCACTTTTCTTCGCATGATCAAGTGATAGGTTTAGGATGCTAAGAGACCCCATTTAGCTCTAGATGATAACATATTATAGACATTGCAGCAGAATCAGTTACTGTGAGCAGAATACAGGAAGGAGTTAGTGTATATTGATAAAATAATATTCTGTCAATGTAAACTAACTCTTTCTGGTATACACTGATAAAACAATATTATTTTAGTTTGCAAGGAACAGCAGGCATATATCAAAGATAACAAAAAATTGTGAACAGTATATACTGACTTTGAGATCATTTGTTTCAGAAAATGTTTTGTCTATGTATACAGTACAGAACAACTTCTACAAGGACAGAAACAACATAGGTGAGTAGCCAAGATATCAAATACGAAAAAAAAGTACAAACTAAAAATTGAAAAACAAAAAACGGCCCAGGCTACAGGAGATCATTTTTAATCCTTCTGTTGTGGTATTATCTGTCTACTAAGTTACAGGAGGTATTTTGGTAATTACAAAGCATGTGGTCCAGGAGACCATTGAAGAGCCTAGACAATTTCCCCAAACCATCGTCTGGTTAACTGCCTTGCTCAAGGTCAAACTACCAAGCAAATGAACACTGAGGAGAATCAAACCATGTACCATAGGAAGTAACTTAACAGGTCATAGCCTTAATTCTCTGTACTGTCATATTTAAAAATAGTGGTAAAATGATCAAATATATGATGATACTGAGCTATGGATAATGGCAGGAAAAACAAAGTTGAAGGTCTTATATTTGAAAATAGGTTTCAAAACTAAGCTCCCGAGACACTAAAAATTAAAAATTGAATGCCCTCAGTGTATTCATTGCCTTTACAACCCCGAAGCACTAATTTTGCATATGGAAGCACAGAATATGATTACTGCTGTGAATGAATAACTGGACAAGCATGTAAAATATTTTGCTGATTAATTTTGTATTATTTAGTTTAGGAATAATATTGTGTAGCACATGAGATAGGATTGTTGGTTTATTATATACTACTCACTACAGAAGAACACACGGTTGTCTTTTGAGTCAGCTTATCATACAGACTTGCATTAGACAGAATAAGCCTAAATGTTACTTTTTTCTGTAAATTGTCTGGATGAGAAACATGCCATGATTTATGAAGACAGTGCACTGTAAGTGTATTTCCCTTGTGACCTGTGCAGGGTGTTCTGCCTATGTGAACTAAATGCTCTCTCCATCATATAGAGATTTACTGCATTACCCTGCCACAGATAACTCCCGATGCCTAAGATCGTCCCATTGTTTAAGCAATGACAGCACCAACAGCATCAGTGCTTAACTTAGCTTGTTACATTTACATGAATGTTGGAGTTTCACCTGACTGAGAGGCTATTGCTGTGTGTAATTCCACTTTCTGCATGGTGCTTCTGAATGGGATATTAGTGAATTCCACATCTTACCTGCAATTTCTCAGTCATTAACAAAAATCAGAAGGACTATGTATGAATGCCTTTACTCCACAGAAATACATGATAAATGAGCCTTGATGTGGAGCATAAGAGGAAACTGCCTTCTATCAGCAAGACAGGTTAATAATCTACATCATGTATATTACTATCATACCTGCTTCTGTGCAGTGAGCTGTTTCAGTTCTCAGTTCAATCTGCATTTTATTATTTGTCTAGAAGGAATGTTTCTTAGAGTATACTGCTTGCTTGCAATGCTTACCTTCTTTTATAAATTATGTAAAATAGAGTAGAAAATATCACAATCTGCAAACACCAGTAGTTCCATGGCAAAGATTTTCACTACTTATTTATTTAACATTTGCTGACCGGGAAAGTCTGACTAGGTTCCATAGAGCCTGTTTTCAGTGGAGGCCCGGAGAGAAATGCTCCAAACTGGAGTACCCGGAGGAAACCCACGCGAATGCAGGGAGAACATGCAAACTCCACACAGAAGGCACCCCAGCCGAGAATGGAACCGGAGAACGTCTTGCTGTGAGGCGACAACATTAACCGCTTCACCACTGCGCCGCCCAAGGTCTGCTGCCCTTCATCCAGCCATTCATCTACAACCTCTTTTTCCCATTTTTTTACATGGGTTCAGCATGCCATTTCAACAGTGACAATCATCTACAGCCATGGTTTGCACCATGGGGTGACTAGCCCTGCCATGGCAAACATTTCCACTGTTTAATGCTCACTAATTTATGTACAGCAGACTTATGCTGCTTGCACAGTGAAGGCTTCAGTTGCAGGTGATGCAGTGTGATACCTTTACTATCACACTGCAACAACATCAGTGTGACACCTTTACTATTAGTTTGGCTGGTAATCACCGAGTCAGTTTCTGTGGCAGAACCTGTTTAAGAATGTCTGTGGGTGGCACACATTCAGAATGTGCAATTCTACTGTTTAAACAGCAACACCCTGTTAAACAAGATGATTGTTTCTAGTGGTTTCATCACTTGCTTCAGCAAGGAATTGCAGCAGGATCAAAAGGAACTGCACAACTAATCAGCAGTGTATTTCAAAGTAGTAGATCATCAAAAGCTGAATAAGTCCTTCCTTTGCTAATGAGCCTTTATCCATTCATTTGTCTATTTTGTAAACTATTTGTCCTATTAAGGGTTGGAGTGGGAGGAACATCAGTAAAGTAGAGCAGACTTGTCCATCCCCAATAACAGACTCCAACTTATCCAAAGGCATCTAGTGGCATTGTCAGACAAATTCCAACATGACTTGGGCCTTCCACTACACGTCCTAATGAAACACCCAGCGGGCACCCTCAAATGGTGCCCAAACCTCCTCATCTTATGTCACTTAATTTAGAGAAGCACTGGTTCTGCTTTGGGATCCTCCCCGATTGCTAAACTCCTCGCTTTGTCATGGAATGTCAGCCCAGCTACCTTGTGGAAAATTTTCATTTTGCCATCTGTATATTGGATCGCATTCTTTCAATCACTGCCAAAATCCGATAACCTCATCTGAGCATGGGGATCTAAACAGACTGGCAAACTAAGAGATCTGTCCTGTAACTAATGTCTTGTTTCTTCATCGAAGCCTTCTATTTTGCCTGCAAAACTGCTCCCACTGTTTGCATCTTCTTGTCAAGCTCTCTATGCCTCTTTCTCTTGACTTCTAAACAATATCTCAAGTCAGTTAGTCTCTTACCTCTGTGCAGCTGCTCGCCCTCACACTCTACTTCATGCTCAGAAGGGGATCAAAGCGCATGGCAGTTCCCTGATAGCCTCATCCAGTAAAAACTATAAGAAAAATCTAGCCAAGCTAGAGTTTCTACTGTGTGATTCCTTAAACCTCTTGTATTGGAGGCACATGGCACATGACCCCTTAAGGGCATCAGGTGTGTCAGCTATATGGCAGTTCTGAATTCCCATGACTTTTTTCTTTTTTAACCTGTTAATGGACAAATTCAGGCCAATAAATCCAAACCCCACTGATATCCCCACCAC
Source organism: Protopterus annectens (assembly GCF_019279795.1). Classification (NCBI taxonomy): domain Eukaryota; kingdom Metazoa; phylum Chordata; order Ceratodontiformes; family Protopteridae; genus Protopterus; species Protopterus annectens. Next base: position 383,912,134 of record NC_056731.1, read on the forward strand.
AAAAATTACTAACAGGTTTGCAGATATACACATTTGATGGCACCTTATGCACACCTTAAATTAATTTGTCTTACCACTGAAAATGAGAACACAGTTCTCCAATATGGGGGCTTCATGGCATTCAACAACAGCATTGGGATCCCACTCTGTTGAATCAGCATATAAAGACATTATTGGGGACAAAATTATGTTTTCTATAGCTCTACAAATCACATATAGAGTAATGGCACACCCCCGTGACCCCTCTGATATCTGTACAAAGATACTGTTCTGTTGTCACAGTGGACTCTGCATTGTTTCTCCTGAATCAGGTCATCATCTATTGGATGGACATCCTGACAAGTATTATCTGTGGTGGCTGAGAAGTGTGATCCCTTTGTAACAGGAACACTCTCTTGTTCCCTCTTCTGAAAATGGAGATCACGTCCACAATTTGTAAATTCAGATGTACTCTTCTAGCCATGCATGCAACACTGAGATGGTGTGTTGACCACAGCACCCCAATATTTTACAGCATTTTCAGCATCTCAGGTCACAGATCATTCACACCTGCAGTCTTGCTAGAGCTGAACTGTTTAATTGTGTTTAATTGCCACAGTGCCATTATCTTAAGATATTAATCTGACCTCACTGGATGCTTCTGGCAAGGCAGTCTCACTGATGGTTACTAGATTATGGAGTCACTCAAAGCAATCCTTAGCTGAGCTCAGCATTTCTCCACACCAGTTAGAAATAGTCTGGGCAGTAATCCACCTCTTCCTCCTCCATCACAACCGGGTGTGCTAGAACCTTTTTGAAGCCCCCCTGAAAGTTTATTTTCCATGACATCATGAACTCCCTTCTTACAGGGCCTTCATTTTTGCAGCTGCTGTAGCTGCTGTATTCTTGGTTTGTCAGATCTAGAGACCACCCAGAATGATTCTTATTTTATTCTGGCAACATTCTTCACTGCTAGTGTCCACAGGATTACTGCCATGACAAACAACTTCCGTGATCTCATCTGTATAGAAAGGACCTTTATGATGTGGTCTATGGTAGTGATTTAAAGTCAGTAAATACCAGTCTTGCTGAAACACTTCCTTAAGAAAGTGCATTATCATTCTTTATATGAAAAGCAGACTGAAGTGATGGGAAGTAACACAGTGCATGGATTTGTTAACTTCACCATGGCTTAGCAAGCACAGATTTAATATATATGAATAAAGGATGTATGGGGGACTCCTCAGAAGTTTTTGTTGTTATCAAGATTTATTTTAAAAGTACTTGTTATAAATGTTCCTTCAGTTCTCAATGAAAGTGGTTATTGTTTTTTGTTTGATTTGCAGTCATTATGGCTTTCTGGGTTTATCCATGAAGATGTACTTCAAACTCTGTCTCTGTCTTCAAAGTAACAGTGGAATTGGTACATACTTTTATACTAACAGACCACTTAATGGAAAAACTCTGCAGAATTAAAACAGGCAGCACTAGCCTGATGACAAGGTTTATAAGCACTAAGGGAATAATTGGAACTCTCATACACTATAAGGAGGATAAAGCACTAGTTCTGGCCTCTGATTACTGTAACTCATTGAGTCTATATCAGAACATCGAAGTATTAAAACTTTGAATGTTCTGATATCGAACACTATTCAGCGAACACTAAGAATAGTGAAACTGCAGAACAGCAAATTCTTTCCTCGGAAAAGAATTCAGTTGGCCGTTTCTGTGGCTTCGCTATTCTTAGTGCTGTGGTGGAAAGTTACAGTTTGGGTTCAGGTAAGTGTGCGATTGTTTGTACATTAGGGTTAGGGGTGGGTTAAATGAGTTAGGGTTAGGGTGCGGGTTAGGCGTGTGTGCGATAGTGACAGACTTTAGGGTTAGGGGAGGTTTAAGTGAGTTAGGGCGCGGTTTAGGTGAGTGTGTGATAGTGACAGACCTTAGGTTTAGGGTTTGGGTTAAGGTAAGTGGGTAGATAGTAGTGTATGTCTAGTTTAGTGTAGCGTTAGACGTAGGAATTTAAGTGTATGTGTGGCTGATGTTTGTTTGATGTGCTTGTGTTGTGTGTAAGTGTTTCGGAGCAGTGAATTTTTTCCATGGGAAAAAATTCGCTGTTCTGAATGTTCGATATTTTCATATTTAGATGTTTTGGGGCCGATGAAATAGCATTCGCTATTTTCATCTTTCGATAACGTGATATAAATGCTAACTCATTAATCTATAACAGCTCATTTCCTGATGACAAGACACTACTTCTTTTTAGAGTCTTGCAAAGAAATAAACATTATTATAATGTAACGTGAGACCTGAAAAGCATTTTCAAGGACTAAGCAACAACTTAGTTTCCAATAAATTAATGCAGAACTAAAATCAGCAACCTCCATACCACATTTCTTTCCAACTGCCTCTATGAAATCATAGCATTACCCAGCACCATAAGGCAGCAGAAGTGTACAAAGAGCAAAAAAAAGAATAAATGTGAGAGGTGTCTAATATCAAAATGAATGACAGAGCACAAATAACCCAGTTAATGTTATATGAGTAGCTCACAAAGTTATACAATAGCATTTATTTTCTTACAGACCTTTTGGTAGTTCAGTACCTATATGTATATTCCCAAACAAGCCCTAGCAGAATGGATTTTGAAAAGCCAGAATTTGATTTGTTTACATTGTTACAGTAGAAAGGAACACAAAATGAAAGTCTGGTAGCTATGGTTTGCTACAGTCTGTCCTACCGAAGAAAGAAACTTGCTTGGTTACGCTTTGTGATATCCTTATCCTACATATGTAATCCACAATACATACAAGTCTCCAGGGTGAGCAAAGTCCCCGATTTCTGTTGAAGCAAGAAAGGTGGCACTCAAGTGAACCATTGAAATAAGATTGAAATGAAACACAAAGAGGGTTTAATGAAAATGTATACCTTGTTTCATGGAATACTGGTTGAGTTTTATATAACATGAGACACTACCACTCAGAAGTTCTCACAGTTAAAGTAATAGCCACTGGCAAAGCTGTGTGAAACATTTTTTTTGTCTAAAAATATGAAGGGGATAGAACGAAATTGCTCAAATGTATGCCTTCAGAACAAAATTCAGATCACAGAAAGGAGGCAAATTTCTCCTTAGAAATGTAAGCTGAAGTATTACTCATAGGAACAGCTTTATTGTAACCATAAATAATATTATACCATGACCCCCCCAAAACGTGCACACTGATTGGCCAGCGTGCACATTGTAAATCGAGTTATACTAATGGAAAAAGGTCCGGTCGCCTGGACTTTTTTCCATTAGTATAACTCTACTTTTAAAACACTGTCTCGCTATGTTAAATGGGTTTAACATAGCGAGACAGTTTTAAAATAAGCAACGGAGATCTCCGTTGCTTATTTTAAAGCTGTCTCGCTATGCTAAACCCATTTAACATAGCGAGACAGGTTTTAAAAAAAAGCAATGGAGAAAGCAAGATCTCCGTTGCTTTTTACTTGTTTATGTTAAATGGGTTTAACATAGCAAGACAGTTTTAAAATAAGCAACGGACATCTCCGTTGCTTATTTTAAAGCTGTCTCGCCATGTTAAACCCATTTAACATAGCGTAAACAGTAAAAAGCAACGGAGATCTTGCTTTCTCCGTTGCTTTTGCTCAACTCTGATGTACCGCGCAGGCACGCAGTACATCAGAACTGCCGCGATGCCAGACATCTGCGGAAGGGCAGTAAACAGGCATTACACTATGCCATTATTTAAGAAAAGTAATAGTTTCTTTTCTTAAATAATGTCATATATAGCAATAACCCACTTCTGGGTGTGGGTAATGCTGTATTTACCCACGGCTGGCTTTGTTTGGTCCGGGCGCCTCGGGACCAAACCATGCCAACCGTGGGTAAATCCAGCATTACCCACACCCAGGCGTGGGTTATTGCTATAGTAGACACTCTCATGACAGAAAAAACTATACTGCAATACAACAAACTTCACTGATTATTAAATCCATTGTTAAAGAGCAAGAAGATACAGATAATCACACCACAGCCAACTTAATTTATAATGGTGAAATATGTTTAATCTGACATTAACAGGAACATATCTTTCATTTTGACAAATAAGACTTCCTAGTAGCAGATTTCTTTGTTAGAGGAAGACAAATGTACTACAAAGTAAATGTGGCAAAAACAGGAGAACCATAATTTTTATCAAGCAAAAGATAGTTATTACAATCAGACAGACCTTTTCCTAAATGCCTTCAAGAGAAATTTCAAGATCAGTAGAACTGAATACATATAGAACATTTTAGCTACAATCTCATAAAAGGTATCCTATGTCTTTTTTAGAAATTCAGGATATTTGTCATACCACCATTGGAATAGTCCTAGCCCTGAGAGATAGTATCAAATAAAAATGGTGCAGTTGAACAGCTGATTGTTAGCTTGGGAACATGAAAGGGGGATAACAAAAGAAATTTCAGAAAATGAACATTCTAAGGTGAAAGGTAAAATAAAGTATACATGGACATTACCACCTTAAATGTGATAAAAAAGTAAATTAAATTAAATTATGATAGTCGGTCTAACAATGTGGTTATTGATCATTTTGAATTTGATTCACTGAATCCAAGTTACCATTGTTTAATAAAGGATTGAAATTTGTACCTAGTTGTTCTGTTTATGAATCTGATACAGTTAAAGACCTTATTTAACTTATAATTTAAATTTAGTAGGTTACATTTATTAAAAGGGGAATGATTTTGATGCTGAAACCTATTTACAACATTGTAAATCATAAACATGCATACTTACAAGTTGAATGAATAACTCTTTCCAGAAGATATTATATATCCAGACTATGTGGGGGGCACACACCCCCAATGTGGGGGCTGTGCCCCCCACACCCCCTTTACTATATATACTAACTCCAGGGTCGTACTACAGTAGGAAGAGGGCATATACCTATATAGATGAGATGAGCTTCAGTCAAATGAGTTTTCAGTGAAGTGAGGTTTCAGTGAATTGTGCTCAAGGAATCGAATTTCAGTGAAATCAGACTTCTATCAAATGAGTTTCAGTGAAATGTGTTTTCTATCAAATGAAGGGGATCCATACACACACACACACACACACACACACACACACATATATATATATATATATATATATATATATATATATATATATATATATATATATATACATACATTTGGGGATGTAGGTGGCTTGCCATTCTGCAAAAAATGAGTTTAAAAATGAATTATGATCATTATTTTCTCTTCTGTATTTTCAGTCTTTTTTTCACACATCGAGACTCACCACTGTGAGATCCAATATTACAGTAGGGAGCTATTATTTATAGCTTAAAGGGACTGCAATGGGTATGGTTTTGCCACTTATATATACCCATTTGTTTATTAGATTTTTTTGGAGATGAATAATTATGATCTAGAACGTAATAGATTTTTTCCAAAAATGGATATGTGGAGAAGGATCCTTGATATGTTGTGGCTTACCTCGAAAAGGAGTTTTGTACAACTGTTTAAATTTGTTGGTTATTTAAATGATGATGAATTTATTAAATAATTCTCCTTTAAAGCTATTTTCTTACTATGGATTTCTAGATGTAATAGTTACAAAGACTATGGATGTCTCTGTTGTCATTACTATACACAGGAGACCTTTTTGCAAAAACACTTTTTTTAGATCTGATAGTTATCTTTCAAAATATATGAAAAGGAATATTCCTAATTCACAGCTTTTCAGGATCAGATGTCCATATGTTTCTCACTCTACTTGTTGAATGGCTTCAACTGATCTTTTTCATAGACATGGACGCAGAGGTTATTCAGCCAATTCATTGTCCACTGTTAAGGAAGGGGTAGCTGCTATCCCTACCCAAAATGATTTACAATATCAGGACGAAACTCTAGGATTTGCCAAACATTTAACTGTTCAGTTCACAGCCACCTTTGCAAGCAATTCATACAAAATAAAGCAAACTATTTTAATATTTCAGTCCATTTTATAGGGAAATAGTTTTCTGACTTCAATGCCTGAGGAATATTAGTTTCCTTGCAGACAGGCTAGGATCCTGTCACAGTATTTTAGTTTATACAAATGTGAAGGTTTTTTTAAGAAGAGCAAACAGAGATGGTAGACACCAAGACTTGTGGCAATTCAACATTTTGTAGGCATATAATACAAACAATGTATTTTAATACAGTATAAGTAACAAAGAGTATGGTAATAAGATGTTATATTCATTGTAATATACAGGTGGTCATTTATCTGGCCCATGTGCCTGGAAAGCATTTTATGCAAATCAGACAATCAATGGCTTGGTCAGCATCTCAGTAACATTAAATGTAAAAAGCCCACTTAGAGCCTAAGCTCATATTTCAAATTATTTAGAACTGATTCTTCTCAGTATATTAGAGACAAGCGAGTTCCTGAATTAAGGTGCCTTCCAAAGAAAAAGTACACCACATTCACCCTTAATTTTACATGCAGTGAGTAATTTAGAAAACAGAGCTTACTTCAATGGACACTTTTTGTTAGTACAGTCAGTTTGTATATTTCATAACATACGACTTTTCTGGTAAAACTTTTGAGAGACATTAAACCCAGGTTCCTGTTATAAAATCTGTTCGGAAACGTCAGATAACTTTCTTTTATAATGAGAATAATGCTTTTATCAGGGGTCTTTAGTAAGAATATGCAGGTCTTGGACCTGGCAACATAGACTAGGCCAGATGTTTCTACATTAGCTGCATATAAAGAAAGAGACCCATCATTCAGTGATGTACTCCTTAGCTTATGAAAGGCTCCAGGTTTGGCAGCACCAGTCATTGGAATATGTAACAAATGGCAGAGTGGGGTACAAGCAGATACCTAGGCACTCTAAGAGAAGATTAAGTCAAGCACTTAACGATGTCTTTATGACCCATTCTGTTTGCACAACACTTAGCCTATGAAAAATCTGTAGGTCAGATAATCTTTCATTCATTTTGCAAACACTGATATGCATTGTTCTTTACTGAGCCATTTGCTTTAGTAATACAATGTATTTTACAGAAATTCACTTTAAAATAATGTTGAATTTATTTTATTTACTTCCATTGCATTTATAATCATTCAGACCAGTTATATATGATTCAATAGTATGTTGTCAGTCAAAATGAGCAGTGACATTTCTACTTTACTATGCAATTTCTTCTTATCAAATGTCAGACATTTCAAACTAGATTGCTAACTGCCAGTGGAAATACTATTTTTTCATGTATTATTTGTTTGATAATGATCAAAATATACATCAAGTCCAGAAGCAGAAGGGTCCACAAGATAAACAGCTAGATGAAGTAAACATAACAAAGCAGGAACATATCTCAATGCACCATCATAATAATAATGGAACATTTAATAATAATAATAATCCAAATATATATTACAAAATAGAATATCAAACATGGTTTCATAATCAGGCTTCTTTGGAGTATTAGTTAAACTTGTGAAACACCTTAAAATAAACAAAGTCTATGTCACACGGCTACTGATATCAAGAAGTAGTTACAATACATATTCTAAAAATATTTTAACAAAATTTACTGTTTTAATCCTCTTTCTTTCAAAACTGGCTTCAGATATGAATAATCGTTAAATCCATGGTATCTATAAGCTTCAGTCTCAATACTCCACTTAAATTCAACAATTTCTGTGTGGTTCACAAGCTCACCACCACTATTCATTACTGAAGAAAGAATGCTCTCCAGTACAGTGGTATGTCCAGATATTGCAGTTAAAAACATGTCTATTGCATCACAGCTTATATTTGATTTATTTTGATTTCATTCCTGTTGATGACATGATTAAGTGTCAACATATTAATTAATGTTTTTTTTATCATTCGGGACTCCTAGTTCATGCGTTCAGTATTTATCATTTCAATATTAGTGGTTTCCTTCTTATGACTTGAATTTGCAGATCTCACTATCTTGTTATAGAGACCATTTGTGAGGACTTATCTAAAGTATTACTCTTGGCTCTGGAAGCCATGTAGGAACATAGCCATGAAATGGTTAATAAGAGAGTGTAAAAATGTCCAACAAGGCTTTAAGTAAAAATGTGGTGAACGGAGTATGATGAAAGGGGCAAGGCATGAGAGATGTACACAGTAAAACAGAGAAAGGGGAAATAAAAAGTAGAATATGGATGTAATACTCATTTGGGAGGAAACACTGCTGGTATAAAAATAGAAGCTATGCAATACAGAGAGAAACATAACATGATAACAATTCAATAGGGCAAAATTTAAGTATAACATAAAGGCAAACAAAGTTGTTGTTTGTTGTTGTTTGTCTTTCTGCTTTTTCCCGGTAAGGGGTCGCCACAGTGGAACTCTGGTCCGCTAATGATTGGCAGTAGATTTTTATGAAATGCCGAGGTGCCAGCTCGATGCCCAACCTTCAACGAAGGCATGCCCATTTATGCACGCATGTCTTTCGAACGCTACCCAACCACGGGGAGGACATGCAGACGCCACACAGAAGGCACTCCCAAGCTGAGCCAAGAATCGAACGGGAGAACCTCTTGTTGTGAGGTAACAATGATACCGCCGTACCACCACGGCAATCAACAAAACAAAGTAATAAATAAATAAATAAAATGTCTTCCCAAAGACTTCTGAGGGGTTCTAGAGTATATTAATTAGCATAGATCTATTGAGGAGTTAATGGTACCTAGAAGAGAAAATTAAAAGACAGGCAAAGAGACAAAATGCATAGAGCTATTTGCATCAAGCTGGTAGATCTGAGCAGTGAAAAGTTTTCTTCCATCTGCATTCAAGTGCATTTGTTTTTATGCTATGACAAACATCAGTAATAAGAATTATATTTAAATCTTTAAAAATGATTTAAAACGTAAACCTAAATCCTCTTAAACCCTCATGCAGGGTTCTTTATCCACCTGTACCTCCTTAGGTAATTTAATTGGCACCTCAGAGGAGTGGGAAGTTGTCATTCAACAACTTCACTTCAAAAGGGAGTCACAAAAGTCGTACTCTCAGAGTGTACACCCACTATAAAGACAGACAGAGATAGATAGATAGATAGATAGATAGATAGATAGATAGATAGATAGATAGATATAATAGATCTCTTTCTCCATATACATATATATGTATATGTCTATGACTAAGGAATCCAAAGTAACTGAAAATCATTTTTTTTTCTGTATGATATGCAGTTCCATCTCAGTTTAACACTAGCTGAAAAATCTGAAATCTTCCAGTTATTGCTTTTTTCAGAGGGAGAAAACAGTTAAATCTGTGTAAAAGGGAATATTCCTCTCATTTTTATTTGTGTAGCAGCGAAACTAAATATTGTGGTGTCTCTTGACTGGGAGCTATATGAATACATATTTGAAAAGTATAAAGTCTTTATATTTTGTGGCTTTTTTAAAGATTGCCTGGGCTGTTCTACTGCTGTGAAGTGAGGATTTTTATTCATTCATTTATTTATTTATTCATTTGTTTTCTGTGTGTGGTGGTGCTATCAAACAGTTTATAGACATGACCCAGGAAAAGTAAAATAATTGCGAAATACAAGATTATACAGCAAGTTAGGAGAGGCAATTGAAGTACAAGTCTTACATTTCTAATGGGAATGAGACTTTTCAGACTATCCAGAATTTTATTTAGCATGGTACCCTACCTTATACACAAATAAACGTATCATCTGAAAATATTACCAGTAGTGCCGACTAACTCCAATGTATATATTATGTCAACGTCCTTCCTTTTTCATTGTATCTCATACTAAACTGTACAGCTACATGAAAAACAATCCATTGATTTTAATAGAGGTTATGGAAGTCCAGCATTAACAGTATCCTGGACCATGCAAATACAGTGCCCATCAATGTATGTATGCTTGCCTCATATGTATTATTCACCAACATGCCCTGGTCTCTGTTACAACATGATCATTCCAATGTTTTTCTTCTGTGAACCAAACTTTTAAATGCAGGTATTTATTTAGGTACACAGAGTTGCATCAAATATGCCGCTGTGACTTCTGCCATATTGCTCATAGACAAACTGCATTGATGTATCTAATTTGTTTCTGAGCCATTAATATGTAGTACTACATGTCTCCATTAACTGTTGCTACCATTTGTTTTACCTTCTGAAGGCCTCACTCCTCAATTTTCTTACTCTGCACTGTATCTCTGTTGTGTGAATACTGCGCTCTGTCTGTACCTCCCTTACCTACAAGCTGCTTGACTCCATAATGTGTTGCCAGACTCTACTATTAACTATGCATATCAGCAGAGCATTTACTACTCCATGGCTCGTTGCTTATTTTGACTTCAAGGCACCCATCTATGCATACATCGTGCCTACAAGTTGCACTGTCAGATGTTAGTTTTTCATAAATATGTTGCACTCAATGTCTTGCACTGCATTTGCAATTTTTACAGTCTAGCAGCCCAACAGCTTCTCTCTGAAATGCCACAATTTCTGTGCTTTGAGCCTTATTTATGCTATTTAGCATAGACAGACCATTTTGCACCATATGGATTTTGGTTGTTTGTTTAAATGCTAGTAAGTAAAATAGCATAATGGCAGAATATAATAATATAAACATTTAGTTGAGTTTGAATTTACATTATTTTTAAGAGATCTATGAATTCTATGTTACTCAAGTGCAATGCACTTTAATAATGAAGGTACATCTAGCTTATATGACTATGCAACTGACATTGAATATATTGCTTAATGCTTTTATGCTGCAGAAGTGTATCTACCTAATAAATATTACAGGATGACTGACTACTTACTGGGTTGCATAGTGTTACACTGGTATCACAGTACATGGTTCTCTAGTTCCCAGCTGGGGTAACTTCTGGACAGTCTGTATGTCTTTCTTGTATTCAACTATATTTTTCACCAGGGCTACCAGTTTCCATCAAAAAAACATGGCGATAGAAGAATTTCAGGATGTGTCTAAATCATGCCATCAGCTGGCATCCTGTCCAGAATCTGATCTCTGCCTCAAACAATTTGCATACTAGATGAGCCTAGCATCCCTTGGCCCTTAATATGATAAAGTAGATATTAGAAAATAAGTGATTATTAGCAATATATAGTTCTTTTCATTTGCTATTAGCTGAAAGAAAAAAATCAACTTTTGGTGTCTTGAATTTATTTCTTTAATTTTCTATTAAGGAAACTTCATGCTAGTTAAATTCTTATGGGGATAATAACTTAAATGCATAAGTATCATAATAAAATTCTATACCTACCTGAATATTGGTGGATTATAAAAACTGTAATAGCCTGTGGTACATTAAAATAAGATGTGATATATAATAAAGCAGGTCAGTGGTGATGTATGAAACAGAATACATTTGTCTTGCAGAATATGCTTAATTTCATATAAATTATCTGAAATATAAGCAAAACAAACTTATTGAAATATCTTATTTAGTGAGTTTAATTAAATCATCAGAGAATGTGCTCCTTGGGATAACTAGAATATTAGAAGTCACATAGTAAAACTTCAACTAATTTATTATCTGCAGAATAGTGAGAAGCAGTAAATGCCAAAGAGTTCAGGGGATACATTTGTTATAGAGAAATGTGTTACCTGGAAAAATCTTACTTGGCATACTCTATTTTCAGTGAAAGTTCAGGGAGAAAATAGTTAAGAACAGTAAAACATAAATTTAAGTACATGAAACAGCAAAAGAGTGATACAACAAAGTATTCAGTTTGAGAATTAACTATAGTCTCAAACAATATATATATAACAGGGGATTTGGCTGGCATCTGTTTAATCAACCACGTTTGGTTGACTATATGGGTAGTCAACAGGTGTGCAAGATAACCAATCCCAGGGTAGGGGAATATTTCCTTTACCTCGGAATTGTGCGATCTTGGAGTGAGTTTATCTAATTAGTGGGGGGGTACTGTTTATGTTGTTTATTTTTTGTTTGTTTGTTTTTTTAAGTAGCATTTGCATGCATGGAGAAGCAACCTGGGCATATGCATACTTAGAGGTAACATTTCTGTTTCTGACAAAGAGTAGCTCATTCTTGATAGATGATAGTTAACCAACTGAGGGAATTCATGTGTGTGTGTGTGTGTGTGTGTGTGTGTGTGTGTATGTGTGTGTGTGT
>NC_056731.1:383926778-384001778 GCF_019279795.1 Protopterus annectens
AACAGAATTAAACTTAATAAGGCCTTGCAATTCAGATCCAGTATCCCAACTCAAAATAATAATTTTCCTTGGTTACAGCCATTTGCTCACCAATATTTTTGACAGATTATGCTGTAGGGAATTTTTAAAATCTGCCAACTCGTTACATTCCCACAAAATATGTCCCCACTCATCTCTTTCTTCCCCAGTCATACCTTAAACATTTGCTCTCTACCCAATGAAAAAATGTTGAGGTATGGAAATACCCATGAAAACACTTCCAAGCAAAAGTCCTAAACACTATGGACCTTGTTGCATACTTGTAAGTTACACATATGTCTTCCCATTCTTCTCTTGTAAATTATGTTTTCCTGTCTCTCATCCCAATAATTTCTGACCTCCTTGGATTGATTCTTATGGTTATCATGTAATATTTTATACACCCTAATTATCACTTTTGTAACAGAAGCTTCTGTTCTAGATTTGAATCAAAATTCTACCAGGGCAGATCTTTCAGTTAGGGCTCCCCTGTCCCCTTTCACTTTACCTATGCATGGATAGGAATCAATGGTAGAGAAGGCAGTCTCTAGCCAACAGTCCAACCTTCTTATTGCCCTCATCCCACTCTATTTCTTTCTTTTTCTTCTCTAGTTATTTGCTCCCAATACTTTGGTTCCTTTGTCAATTTTCTCCTGTAAATTCCAGCCCCTCTTTGCCTATTTTCTCTAACACTAGTTGCAAATCATCCCTATCAGCAAAATCTCTTTTCTCCATTCAGATGTTGGCTTAGTTTTTATAATATTTTCTGCAACTTTGTGAATATAATATTTTATATGATTGTTATTATTATTGAGGATCTGCATCAAAATCCTTTTCTCTCCTTATTTATTGATCCAACCCACCATGCATCAACATCATCCTTTTCCTCCCTGAATAACAACCTTCTTCTCATGTTATATATATGAGCTTTTACTGTGTAGCTCTAAAATATCCCCTGATTTTATTGGGAGGATCAACTTATCCCATTTAACTCTTACCCTCGTCTCCTCCCAAACAAATTCCTTCAACTCCTTATTAATTATCGTCCACAACTTGGTGGACAAAAATATGTCTATGTCATAAAACTGAAGCGAAGAAAATTTAATTGCTTGCATCTTACTCTCCACATCAGTCTCTCAGCTTTTTATCTTTTGTTTAGTCTCTTTCATTTAAGTTGCCATAACAGAAGCTTTTTTAACATATACTCCTCAGTACTTTATCTTATTGGATTGTTGAACAAATTCATGTGTGGGTACATAATTTACATATATAGCCTTTGATTTACTTTTATTAAATTGATATCTCAAAAAGACTAGAAAATGTATCCAATGTCCCACAACACCTAGATGTCCTTTTCCTATCATACTCAAAATAATGTCATCTGCAAATAAATCCAACATTTCTTGATTACCATACCAATTATAGCCATGAATTTCTGATTTCCTTGTTTTCTTTCCCAATGGCTTTAAATATAAAGCAAATAGCAAGGGTAAAGAGGACAACTCTGCCTGGTTCCTCTGTTTAAATAAAACTTTTCAGAGAAGATACCTCCTACATTAATTCTTGCATCTGATCATTTATATCTCCTGCTATTAACCTTATTGTTGAATCAGGGAATGCAAATGCTCCCATTGCCCAGCTCATAAAATCCCAACTTACTCTGTCAAATGCTTTCTCTGCATCAATGCATCAATTGGGCGGCACAGTGGTGCAGCGGTTAACATTGTCGCCTCACAGCAAGAGATTCTCCAGTCCAATTCTCAGCTAGGGTGCCTTCTGTGTGGAGTTTGCATGTTCTCCCTGTGTTCACGTGGGTTTCCTCTGGGTACTCCGGTTTCCTCCCACATTCCAAAGACATGCATCTGGAGCATTTCTCCCCGGGCCTCCGCTGAAAACAGGCTCTGTGGAACCTAGTCGGACTTTCCCAGTCAACAAATGATAAATAAATAAATAAATAAATAAATAAATAAAAATAAAAATACCCACCAACAGCAGTGGCATTTTCTTATGCTCTGCTTCCCTCTGGATAACCTTTGTTCTATTACTGCTGTCAAATGATTGTCTCTCCTCCATAAAACCACTTTGATCTACATCTATCAATTTTTTGCAATATATTTGCCATTTTATAACTAGTATAGACATAAACACTTCATAATCATGGTTTAAAATTGAAATGGGTCTATATGAAGATGGTTCTGATAGTCATTACCGTCTTTGGGTAATACAACCACCACAGCTTTCTTCTAAGATGACTTTGCTTCCCCTTCTTTTAAAATAATATTAAACAAACTCTTCCACATCATTATCACTTTCTTCCCAACTAACATTCAGACTTCCACAGGAATACCATCTCTTACTGGAGACATCCCTGTAGATTGATTATACATAACTGTTTTTATCTCATCTCCTCCTGTCTTTACTATTAGTTGTTGAGCTTCATCTTCCTCTATCCTTGGCATAAATAAGTCTCCTATAAACACTCCCATTTGTGCTCTTTCATGAGTTCCATATTCCTCTGCATTAGACAAATTTTCAAAACATTTAGAAAATATCTCTAAAACTTATGTGGGATCACTGGTTATTTTTTATTTATTTTTATTTTTTTTGCCATGGGCACCTTAAGTTTAGCAACAACTCTTTCTATTATTTCCTAGGTCATTGTGCTAAAAGCTTTTGTGTTCTGGAGTTATCAGAAATAGTTGCCTAACAACAGTCTTCCTGATCTCATGCATATTACCCATGTACTCCCTCTCTTTTGCACTTTGCACTTGCTCTTTTTCTTGTTCTGCTGGATTTTCTTTATTCGGAGATAATTCAACATTTGTCTTCTCAAAATAATTCCTGTTGTTTCTTAGCCATATCTCTTTCTCTTTTATTTCTACCCTATTTTGAGTCTCTATTTTCATTTTATCCCACTCACAAGTTATCCCTTCTTAAGAAAGTTCAATCTTCCTAATAATTCTCAAATAATTTCCATTACCCGTTCCTTAAATTCTTTTATTTTTAACAGGAAGGCATGAAAGTACCAGCATTTAATTTTTAGTTAATTACCCTTCATTTTTATCTTAGATTTATTAGTACATAATGTAAAATAGTTATTGGATGTGTGTGTCAAAGCTTTCAATTAAATGCACATGTTCTTGAGAAATATAATTTCTATCCAGTCTATGCCAGTTATTTTACCCTAGGGGAATAATATGTAAATTCTGTCCAAGTTCATTCCACTGAGCTCACATCTCCAATACAAAATATTTTCATATCTTGTTTCAGAAATCTACCCTCTCTTGTTATAGTTTCCCTTTTTGATCCCACAATACATTTTCATTATTGCAAATCAAGTTCCAATACCCATATATAAGTAATATTCTGTACTAAAAACTGATATTTTCTCCCCAAATTTTCTTAAACTCCATAATATCAGTTTTTGTGGAATATAAATACATACTAGCCCTCCTTCCTTGCCAGTAGCCCCCTACTGCCACAAATGTACCATCAATGTCTTTTTTCTCTTGCATCACTACAGGAACCTCTCTAGCAATCAATATTATCACTTCCCTTTTTCTTTGTCCCTTATAGTATACTGAATATCTATCTTAAAATATGTTCTTTATAAAATTAACAGGCTCATTTCTTTTCATGTGTGTCTTCTTCAGCATTGCTATTTGTACTTTGTATTTCTTAATATAATTCAATACTATTTCTTTTTTGTCTATATGTGTAAGGCTGTTTACATTCCAAGATAATATGGATAGAGTAGCCATTATGATAAAATGTGATTGCTCCTACCTATAATACATGACAGCTTTTTGAATGATTGTTTCCAATGTTTGTGTTACATGCAAATTCTAATGTTTGGCAGGCTGATCATTTATACGGTTATTTCTTCTCTTCTCCATTTGAACTTAAATCACATTTTTTCAAGACATTTTGCTTTAATGAAAATCTTCAAAAAAAAAAAAGAAAAAAAAACTAAATACATTTTCAGACCATCATCTCCTGTTAACAACAAATCTATACATTTTCAGCAAATGAAGTTCAACCCCCACAAGAACAATTGCCCCAAATCAGTAGTTGGAATCACTGGTGCTACCTAATCTAAAATTAAAGATCTCAATACCAAAGTGCTCTGTTTCCACTTACAGTGATTTTTCTATGTTCTTTTCTTATCTTTATCCCCTTCCTGGTGAGAAAACTAGCTTGTATGCTTTCAGAAAATATTAACTTTTTAGCTCTAAGAAAAAATTAAGCGTCTGTCTATAAATAAGCCTGTATTGCTCACTGTTCTATTAAATACATTAAAGTAATATGGTTAGCAGGAAGGATACTATCTCTTATTCACATTCCATAATTTCAAACTTTATTTCTACTAAACTGCTTGCTATTGTACCTTTAAACTTTTCATTCTGTCAATAAAGAATGCTCAAAAGTCTCAGGAATATGTGCTTGTACCTCCAGACAGGGCGTTACCACATAAAACTAGACAGTAATGAGAAAAAGCAGTTAGCAACTTTACATATGTATAAAGGCATTTTTGTAAATTTCACTCAGAATAAAATGTCCATAATTCCCTGGCCATCTACCTTCAGCTGCAGATTTCTTGTCTCCTGATTACAGCATTTGCTGATGGAGAACAAAAGAAGCTAATGCAGATCCACAAGACTTAGCATTTTTCATGGCTTTCATAATTTTGCCTTATTTTTCAAATCTATTTTCTTACCCCTTTCACTAAGAACATTACTTTAGACATCACCTCGTATAAAAACAAGAGTAATTAGCATCTTAATTCTACAGATAATATAATCAGTACACTTTTACATCCAATCCCAGCAGCCCAAGATCACAGCATATTATGTCAAACTTGCTTCTCTCCAACCTTTCATCATTTGTTATGCTGTAAAGGCTATATTTCATATAAGTAAAAGAAAAGTACTTATTTAGTTTAATATCTTTAACACATACAATGGTCATCAAAAATATTCCACCCCCTCCCCACCTTTAAAATACCCTTAACTGCACAATATACAAAACTACTTTATAATATAACATATAGTTTATATCATGATATTTTTTTTGTTTATATACATACTAATAAGGGCAAATATTGTTTCACTTACAGTTACTTCTTTTTTTCCTTTGGTGTACTTCTAAACATTGATGACATAATTTGAGGTATATGCTTTATAGTCCACCACAGGTTTAACAAATTCAACAAAAGTGTGGTCTTTTCTAAGCTACTTTTCTTGCAAAGACATATTTCATAAAAGCAACTGATGCTTTATAGTCTCCATATTGTTTCCAAAAAATGGTTAATGTTCATAGATTCATAGGTTCATAGATATATACTAGGTTAATGACTAGCAGGGCCTTTATAAGCATAGCCATGTAACTCAATCCAAGACCTTCTTTTGGCAAAATCAAACTGAGATGTGTCTAATGTCTATAGCTTGTCAATATGTTTATTGATCAGCTTTATGGCAATTCATTCCATTGTTTTACATATTAGACTGTTCAGACTGTGTATGCAGTCTCTGGGGTTGCTTGATGGTCCATCCTTGTGAAGTGAATAACTGTTGCCATCCTCCATTCATTTGGTACGTAGCTTGCTTTGAGGTTGTAGTTAAAAAGTGATTCAAATGGTCCTGGTAGGTCATGTTTTCTACTATTTAGGATGCCACATAGGATATTGTTGGTCCCCATTGAGGCTCTGATTTTAGCATCAGAGAGTGCCTCTATGACCTGATCCCTACTGATAGTTGATGCGGGGTTATGCTTGTAGGGATTTCATGAGCAGTGATAGGTAGGATGTGGAGGATGAAGTTTGTGCTGAATTTCTCAGCCAGCATGTTTGCTGTGTCACTCTATTTACTGACTGTGGTACCATTTACTACTAGTTCTGCACACTGTTGTATGTTACCTTTGAGGTTTCAGAAAGCTGCACAAGGTCTTGTGGTTGTCTTTAGCTTGAGAAGCTATCTTGACCTTCTAATAAGCCTTGATGGACTTAATTAGTCCTCTTACTTTCCTGTTTAGTTTAATAAGTGAGCTGTTATCATTATACTTTTGGACTTTGGCCATAACTTTTTTCCTTTTATTATATACCCTGTTAAGATTAGGATTCTACCAGAATGGTTTGCTTTTGGGGTTTGGTTTTGGGATTACTCCTTCTAGGTATTTCAGCCTCTATACAGCCATTTACATGCTGCCGCAGTGTTTTTGTGAATAATTCTGCAGAGGCTGTTGTGAATTCTGGGTTAGGCAGGGCACTGAATTTTAACAAACTGTCAATTATTAGGATGTAGTTTACTTTAGAATAGTTCCTAACTGTAGCAGGTTTTGCTAGGTTTTCCAAGTTGATTTTTATTTCCAGTGTGACAGCTTTGTGATCTGACCTCACCAGTTAGAGGCAGTGCATATTTCCCAGTCTATAGTTGGATAGTTAAAGTCTCCCATAAATAGAGTACTTGGTTAGATGGAGAGTACCTATAGCAGATCTAAATAAAAGTTGTGAGATTCTTGTGACATAGATGGTGAACTATAGCTTGCTAAGATATTGCAAGGGACACTATCTAAAGTGATTTGCACACGTATAAACTCCAGGATATCATCCTAACTAATCAAATATATGTCATTGTTTAGTGACTGGCAATAAATCACACGTTTTAGCAGTAAGGGACCAAATAATTAAGCAACTGTCTAGATATTTTTGAAAGATGAGCCTGCGGTGTCGAGCCTCAGAACACCCCTGAGCATGTGCTAATTACACATTAACACACACCCTGTCAAGCATTATTGCTTGCTCGAATGAGGGACTTATTACTGCAGGTCACTTTGTAGACTTGACAAGGGTTTTTGAAATGGTCAAACATATTCTTCTTCAAAGCAAACTCAAAAGACTAAGCTGCTGGAGTCATATCTTTCAAAAAGGCAGAATCTTCCAAGTTTATAGTGGTGTCTCATCCTCTACTGCTAGTAAACTTAATAAAGCTGTACTAGAAGGGTATGTGTCAGGTCCTGTTCTCTCTCTATTTGCTAATGATCTCCCCCGAGAATTACAAAATCTTACATGAATAATGTATGCAGATGATATGCTGTTCCTGCAATCCAGTACTAGCCATTCTGACCTCCAAACCAAGTTACATGACAGGTTTCACTCAATTATGCACCTGGTCCTCTACTAACAAACTACTAATTAACCCCAAGAAAACCAATGTCATGGTCATTGCCTCAGCCAAGAAATTACCCACTATTCCTCCTATTCTTTAAATAGATCTTAATGGGAACAGAATACCTAATGTCACTGAGCAGTGGTACCTAAGCCTAATACTTGGCCCTATATTTCCCTTTACTACATACACACAGATCTTGTAACTAATAAAGTCCTTGCTAATTTAAAACTATGTTACAGAATCACCACATTTTACCTGATTCTTGCAGTGTCATTACTAAAAATATTTTAAGACCCAAACTTGAATATGGCCTTTCTTTCCTCATTATGCATTCAGCCCACAATACTTACTGAAATATAGACTGCTAAAAATAAAGTCTGCAATTTCATTCTATTAACAGACCCCCAGATATACCACTACAATTTGCTAAACAAATCCAAATTACTTGTTGTGCCTAATAGGGCCACTCTTCTTCTAAGTATACTAATTTACAAGGTCCTAAAACACACTCAGTATGCCCCCCCCCATCTTAATAGTAAACTACCTTTACAAAAAACATTTACAAAACAACCATATTGTATTCAAAAGTATACAGGACAAAAGATTCTGTCTAATATGTCCTTTGTTTAAAACTGCTATATGTGAGAGAGCCTTCTCTGGAATGGAACTAGGTACCTGGAATCAGCTATCTACAATCAGTAAAAATCTAGACACCATTAAAATCTTCAAAGTTGCACTTAAGGAATCTGCCTGCAGCTGTAAATGACAATGGTAGGAAACTTATCATCCCATATCATGAACACTAGAATACATTTAACAAACTATTCTCAGCCTCTTAATGTGGAGATTCTGTCTAATATGTCCTTTGTTTAAAACTGCTATATGTGAGAGAGCCTTCTCTGGAATGGAACTAGGTACCTGGAACCAGCTATCTACAATCAGTAAAAATCTAGACACTATTAAAATCTTCAAAGTTGCACTTAAGGAATCTGCCTGCAGCTGTAAATGACAATGGTAGGAAACTTATCATCCCATATCATGAACACTAGAATACATTTAACAAACTATTCTCAGCCTCTTAATGTGGAGATTCTAATATGTCCTTTGTTTAAAACTGCTATATGTGAGAGAGCCTTCTCTGGAATGGAACTAGGTACCTGGAACCAGCTATCTACAATCAGTAAAAATCTAGACACTATTAAAATCTTCAAAGTTGCACTTAAGGAATCTGCCTGCAGCTGTAAATGACAATGGTAGGAAACTTATCATCCCATATCATGAACACTAGAATACATTTAACAAACTATTCTCAGCCTCTTAATGTGGAGATTCTGTCTAATATGTCCTTTGTTTAAAACTGCTATATGTGAGAGAGCCTTCTCTGGAATGGAACTAGGTACCTGGAACCAGCTATCTACAATCAGTAAAAATCTAGACACTATTAAAATCTTCAAAGTTGCACTTAAGGAATCTGCCTGCAGCTGTAAATGACAATAGTAGGAAACTTATCATCCCATATCATGAACACTAGAATACATTTAACAAACTATTCTCAGCCTCTTAATGTGGCATCTTATATCCAAATATTTTATATGTGTATAGAAAGGAATGCATGTATTGCATGTATGATTGCATATGATGTTGTGCACATCTTAGTTTTTTCAAGTACTCTGACTAGATTCTTTTAAGAACATTTTTTATTGATTTAACATATTTACAAGATATACACAGAAAGGAAGAAATTCAATATCCCATTCTATTATACTGTGTTAGGAATACATTGAATAATCAAGGTAATCTTATGCAATTAACATATTAAGAGTCTTGGTAATTAAATAGCAACATTCCAAAGCTATTTCAACAGCTAAAGTCTTAGTATGATTTATAGATCATATTCTAATCACATATTTTTCAGTTTTATATAGGATTGCTGTAAAAGTAAAAAATTCCTTGAACATAGAAACTGAGTTTGATTTCCAATTTTTTGCAGTAACTTTTATAACTACGGCTAAAAAAATCCAGAACATTTTTTGTTGTCTGGCTTTTACAGATAGAGGAACTGAAACATTCATTAGTATTACACATCTAGTTAAAAAAACAATCATCAGACCATTGCCCCTTAAAATCAAACTTATCTCCTCCCAATCAGCCTCTGCATCTATACTAAATCTCCAACAAACTGAGGAAGTCATTGTATTATACTTACAGATTTTATAAGGAGTAGCAAACATTCTGTGTACATATTTCTACACAAAGACTTTCCAGTATAAACTTGAAGTTTTACTAACTAATTTAATAATCAAAGTTTTATTCTTACCATTTATTTAGTTCCTCAATCCTTTACGTATCTAAAATGTTCCACAATTTTGCATCAAAATTATTATTATTTATAATTAACTGATATAACTTGGACAAACTTCTGATGATAGCATTCATATAGTCATATAATGGGGGAAATAGTGTTCTGTTGCTCTTCGCTCATATTATCTATAAATTCATTTGATTTCTTACTGATGATACCATTAACTGTTAAACAGATTTCTCTAGCTTATAATACATGCTTAAATATTCTGGCTATTTAGTTTTTCCTTTTCAAAACAAACAGACTATAATAAAAATTCAGCCCTTTTTAACAAATCATTTTAACATTGTTCTAAATTTCCTTATATCTAGAGGTGTATACAATGAGAAAGTACAAACATTTCAATTTTAATATTAATGGGTTTAAAACATATTTCTTAACTGTTTTAAGAACTGGTTTAATATATTCAGAGTCTAAAGAATGAAATGAATTTCCTTCTAAGGTAAATTTTATTAACCAGATGAAAGGATTGTTACATATTTCTAATTTATCATATTTGATAAACATATAACAATTTAGTATAACCTGCTCCTGAATAGTTTTCTATTGCCTAGTACATGTTGCATCTATCCAGAGTATAATAGAGTTAAAATGTGCAGCAATTGTATAATATTCTACTTCTGGGAAGCTAATATCACCATAATCTCATAATCTTATAAGATTTCTATAAGCAATTCTTGGCTTTTTGGGACATCATAAAATGAAGGTAACGCACACACACACACACACACACACACACATATATATATATATATATATATATATATATATATATATATATATATATATATATCATCATTTTAATAAGTACTAACCTATCCTCAAAAGTAAAAAAAAAAAAAAAGTTCATTCCATTTTTAATGAGATGTAACACTTCTTCAATTATTTTTCAAAATTATTAATACTCTTGCTCATATCTTGATAGATTTTTATTCTGAAATATTTTATTTCTTTTCCCTATTCCAATTACATTTATATTTATCTTTAAACCTACTATATAATAATTAATTTAACACTAAAGTTTCAGGTATATTATTATAAAATTTCAGCAGTGATACTTCTTGAAACTTTTCAATTTTCTCATCTATTTTTTCTATTGAATAATTCAAATCTCTTATAGTTAGTAAAATATCCTCTGCAAAAAAATGTGTATTTTAGATTGACAATCGTTATTGATTGAGAATCCATCATTTTTTCATTGCTTCTTATACTATTAGTTAAGGGTTCAGTAATTAATGCAAATAGTAGAGAAGACAAGGGACACCCTTGCTTTGTGCTGTGTCTGCACAGGAGGAATCATTTTGTCATTCTGAATTATCCTGAAAATGTCACTCAGTAATTCTAAAATATTTAAGGGAAGAAGACTATATCATTCCATACTTAAACCATCTAATCCTGGAACTTTAACATTTTCCCTTTTTTAAAGCTTCTTTAACTTTTTAGGGTAATAGGCATATTCAATAGAGGTATCTGTTGGTCATTAAGTTTATTAATAACATTTTTCTTAAAATGCTTATCAATATTGTAATCATTAGGATTATTATTTTTCATCTATATTAATATCCTCTTGGGATTATTTAAAAATATTAAGCATTTCCTCTATGTGTGAAATAAGCTTATTAGTGTGAGGATTTCAGATATCATTGATTTGTACATTTTTGTTTAACATCTTTCTTCTATTAGATAAACTATGTAGATTTTTCAAGTGATCACATAACTGTGCAATTTTATTCTTTCTAAAGCTATCTCCACTTTATGCTTTAAAAGTGTTTGATATTTTGTCATTAATTTTAATGACTTTAGTATTATCTCATTTATTTGTTTGTTGTTCAAACCTTGCTTATGTATTTCAACATGTATTTTAAACAACTCTATATCACACTTTTTCATTTTATTAATAGTCCATCTTCCCATTCTAAGGAGTCCCATAGTATGACTTTATTAACCTGAACATGATCATTTAGAGATAAAAACAATTCTCGATATGTTCATTGAGGTAACAAAAAAATTATTTTAATTTCATCATATATAATGTGATTCTATAAATAACCTGAAATTTCTTTGTATCCATTATTATGTTAATACTTAGTGCAGTATGGTCAGATAAAAGACAAGGAATAGTATTAAAATGATTCACTTTAAGTAAATCTGTAGAGGCATAAATACTATCAATTCTAGTTTGCATCCCATGTGCATAAGTATAATGATTGAAAAATAATGACCTATCTTCTGCTTTTACTATTAAATCAACTAAATTATTATTGCTAATCCATCTGTTTAATGCTTTAGCCGATGCTAGAATTTTAACTTTCTTCTTTCCAGTTGTATCTTCTATACTAGACATGCAGTTAAAATCTGCTGCTAACATTAAACTACCCCTCCAATGACTATGTAATAAGTCTGAGTAATCCCAGAGACCCAATAAAATTAGCTAGTACATATAGTTTGCCATTATATTAATTATTACAAATGCATACATTCATTTCGGATCATTAATGTAGCCCATGACCCTAGGCAATACAGTAGATTTTCTCCATAGTATAGTAGTTCCTCAATACTTTTTGTTAAAAGAAGCAGATGGTAACATTTCATAATCTAAGTGATTTAAATATTGTATATCTTTATCTATCGAGTCCCTTGCCAGAATATAACATCTCCTCTGTTTAATTTTAGATATCTCATTAATGATTTCCTGTTGTTGCCATTATTTAATCCATATACATTATTAGATAATAGATTAAAACTATCTATACTGTATGTTTGAAACTATTTCTTTTTAGAGATAATATGGCACATTTGTCCACCATATTACTGTAGTTTATATAAGACTCTAAATTATTCCTCCAAAACTATTTTAACATTACATATTTTTTTAGTTCTTCCTTTCTACAAACTAAGCTACCAACACTTATAAATAACAACACCAGAAACAAATCTACAACTGTAACTATATATATATATATATATATATATATATATATATATATATATATATATATATATATATATCTAATAAAACACAACCTACAATGGATACCAACATTCCTAGTTTGTCTATCAAATAGACAAACTACTACACTATCTATCTACTAATACCTAAAAATTCAACAAAAACTAACCAAAAGCTACTGTGACTTGCAAATAACTAATATAATATTTTATATAAGTTAAAAATAATAGATTATCAATTTAGCTACACATTTTGCCATTTAAAACTATCCTCCATCACTACATAAAAGTTTAATTATCTTCTTCTTTTAATCACAAATATTAAATAATCCAAGAAATAGTGTACTATTTACATATTTATGTTCTGACTGGATCTTTTAATGTTACTTTATCTGCATTCACACTTACTATGTTCTGAATTCTGCTATGCATTCATTTTGCATATCATTTTGTTGATTGAAAGACTATGATGTATTTTTTTGCTCTCTGAGCTCAGGATGAGGCTGAAAATGGTTAATAAACCAGTTTACTTACCCAATGAACAAATAGTAAACAATAAATAAATATTTCAGGAACAATAATTAACAAAGTTAATAGTAGGTTTTCTGAGTTGAAATAGCATGTTTGTACTTCAGTTTGACATAGATATCAAATATTCTTAAGAGGAAATATTTATTTATTTATTTATTTGACATTTGTTTAATGGGAAAGTCTGACTGGGTCATGAGCTACACATTTTCAGTGGAGGCCCAAGGAGAAAAGTTCCAGATACATATGGCTAACAGAGTGAAAAACTAGACAGACATAATAAAGTCATAACATTCAAGCACAAATATGAAAGCAACACATTAGTTTGTCAGAATGAAAATGTAACAGACATAATAAAGTCATAACATTCAAGCACAAAAATTGAAAAACTACACATTACTTTCTTAGAATAAAAACTCAATACACATTATAAAGTCATAGTGTTGAAGCATAAATCACATGTAGGCCCTAGGGCTGATAGCCTAGTACCAAGCTATGAACCTATGAACCTATAATAGGAAGATGCAGCATTATTTACATAATAGATGATTATAATATGGATCATTAATATTCTAGAGGTCATGAAATATGGTAACAGATTATACTGGTAAAAGTGTCGGATACAATGAGTAGAGGAGGGTAGGACATGATAGAGGGGAGGATAGATGTGGAAAAGGTAAGAGTGTAACCTCAGGGGTGTATGTGTAGAGGAAGAAAGGGTAGGGTAATATAGTAGTAGGGGAAATAAAGAGTACAAATAGAAAAAGGTATAAGAGAACCTCAGCCTGGGCTCATGCAGGAGCAAACCCAAGCTTTGTTGACATATTCTTTTATAGAAGTTTTGAAGGAGTGCAGGTTAGTAGCAATTTTGATAGCTAAAGGAAGGGGGTTCCATAGTTTTGCTACAGAGAAAGAGTAAAGGCTTAGGCCTGGGGTTTTGTTATGTATATATCATCTGCCTTAATTTTGTTAAGTCAACCTATTGGAAACTTAGATGTAGGATTATCTGTATATACATATTGTATTAACTTTGTTTACCATTACTAGTGGTCAGTTATTTACCTAGTGTTTTATTATTTACTTATGTATATTTCCAAATTTTGTTTATTCATTTACCCTTAGTATGTTATCAACGATTATATACACATTACTATTTATACATTATGCTATATAATTGCATTGTAATTCATTTGTTGCATTAATTATTTCTGTACAGATTTATTTTCAGCACACATCATGTCAGAAAAGGGTATTAAACTAGTCTCACCAACCTGGTAAAGAAATTAAATAAAAATAAGTAAGATACCAAAAAGCCTTCATGGGATTCACAGTAATCCTATTTAAAAAGGGGTTTCAGGAAAAAAAAAGCACCATACATATAACTCTGAAAATTTTTCAACAGCTATGAATATAAAATATGTCAACAGAAAAATACATTTTGGTGAAGATGGGCCCAGTGTTTCATGAAAGGTTGCATGAATACAGTTTTACTAAAGCTATTTACTTTAAATTTGTTTCCCCAAAAGTCACACATTTTTTTTTTGCTTAAAAAGGACTTATTGAAATATATTGTAATGAATGCTAGGCATCTTATGTAAAATGGAATAATACAAGAATTAAAAGGAGAAATACAAATTATAATTTCAAGAGACATAAAATAAGTAAGTAGTTTAAAACTTAGAATTAAGAAATGCACACAAAATAGTAATAAAATAAAAAGTAACCATCTCAAAGTACTTGACATTCTAATTTTGGTGTCATCTGATTAAATCATCATCTTCTTTCAGCTGTTCCCATTAGGGGTCGCCACAGCGGATCATCTCTTTCCATTTCTTCCTGTCCTCTGCATCTTGCTCTGTCCCACCAACCACCTTCATGTCCTCTCTCACCACATCCATAAACCTTATCTTAGGCCATCCTCCTTTCCTGTTACCTGGTAGCTTCATCCTTAACATCTTTTTCCCAATATACTCAGCATCCCTCCTCAGCACATGTCCAAACCAATGTAATCTTGCCTCTCTGGCTTTGTCTCCAAACCTTCCAACCTGGGCTGATCCTCTAATATACTTATTCCTAATCCTGTCCACCCTCATCACACCCAGTGCAAATCTTAACATCTTTAACTCTGCCACATCCAGCTCTAACTCCTGCCTTTTTGTCAATGCCACTATCTCCAACCCATATAACATAGCTGGTCTCACTACCCTCTTGTAGACCTTCCCTTTCACTCTTACTGGTACTCGCCTGTCACAAATAACTGATGACACTCTTCTCCACCCACTCCATCCTGCCTGTACTCTCTTCTTCACCTCTCTTCCACACTCACTGTTACTCTGAACTATTGATCCCAAGTATTTAAACTCATCCACCTTTGCCACCTTTACTCCCTGCATCCTCACCATTCCTCTATCCTCCCTCTCATTCACACACATATATTCTGTCTTAATCCTGCTGACATTCAATCCTCTTCTCTCTAGAGCATATCTCCATCTCTCCAGAGTCTGCTCCACCTGTTCCCTACTCTCACTACAGATCACAATGCCATCTGCAAACATCATAGTTCATGGGGACTCCTGCCTGATCTCGTCTGTCATCCTGTCCATCACCATTGCAAATAAGAAAGGGCTCAGAGCTGATCCTTAATGTAATCCCACCTCCACCTTAAACTCATCCATCACTCCCGCCGCAGACCTCACCGCTGTCACACTACCCTCGTACATATCCTATACCACTCTTACATACTTCTCTGACACTCCTGACTTCCTCATACAATACCACAACTCCTCTCTAGGCACCTTGTCATATGCTTTCTCTAAGTCTACAAAAACACAATGCAACTCCTTCTGACCTTCTCTGTACTTCTCCATCAACACTCTCAGAGCAAACATTGCATCTGTAGTGCTCTTTCCCGGCATGAAACCATACTGCTGATCACTAATCATCACCACCCTTCTTAACCTAGCTTCCACTACTCTTTCCCATAACTTCATGCTGTGACTGATCAATTTAATCCCTCTGTAGTTACTACAGCTCTGCACATCACCCTTATTCTTAAAAATCAGTACCAAAACACTTTTTCTCCATTCCTCAGGCATCCTCTCACTTTCCAAAATTTCATTAACAATCTGGTTAAAAACTCCACTGCCATTTCACCTAAACACTCCATGCTTCCACAGGTATGTCATCTGGACCAATAGCCTTTCCATTCTTCATCCTTTTCATAGCTATCCTTACTTCCTCCTTGCTAATCCACCGCATTTCATGATTCACTATCCCCACATCATCCAACCTTCTCTCCCTCTCATTCTCTTCATTCATCAACCCCTCAAAGTACTCTTTCCATCTGCTCAACACACTATCCTCGCTTGTAAGTATGTTTCCCTCATTATCCTTTATCAT
The DNA here is from genome assembly GCF_019279795.1 of Protopterus annectens. Taxonomy (NCBI): domain Eukaryota; kingdom Metazoa; phylum Chordata; order Ceratodontiformes; family Protopteridae; genus Protopterus; species Protopterus annectens. The sequence goes on from NC_056731.1 coordinate 383,943,201, forward strand.
CTTGACCTGTTGCACATCTTTCCTAGCTCGGTCCCTCTGTCTAGCCAATCGGTACAGGTCCTTTTCTCCCTCCTTAGTGTCCATCCTTTCATACACCTCTTCAGACGCCTTATCCTTAGCCTTCACCACCTCTCTCTTTGCAATGCACCTCATCTCCTTATACTCCTGTCTACTGTCATCATCTCTCTGACAATCCCACTTCTTCTTTGCTAACCTCTATGTATACTCTCCTGTACTTCTTCATTCCACCACCATGTCTCCTTGTCATCCTTCCTCTGTCCAGATGTCACACCAAGCACCTTTCTAGCCATCTCCCTTACTAGCTCTGCTGTAGTTTCCCAGCTATTTGGTAACTCTTCATTGCCACCCAGTGCCTGTCTTAACTCTTCCCTGAACTCCACCTCACAATTACCCTTTTTCAATTTCCACCATTTGATCCTCGGTGCTGCCCTCACACTCCTCCTCCTCTTCTTGATCACTAACGTCATCTTACAAACCACCATCCTGTGCTGCCTAACTACACTTTCCCGGTCACCACTTTACAATCTCCAATCTCCTTCAAACTGGCCCTCCTACATAAGATATAAATGCCGTTCTCTTATTTGTTTAGAAGTGAGTAACTTTTGTGTTGGAGTTGACAGGTCTGGCTTAGAGTTAGAATTATGGTCAGGGTGAGATCCAGAACTAGTTCTAGGGTTAAATTTAGGGTTATACCTATGGCTAGATTTAAGATTAGGGTTAAGTTTATAGTTAGGATTAACATTAAGATTAGTGTTACATTTAAGGCTAGGGTCAGCATTAGGATTATTGTTGAGTTATGGGTACAAAAACAGTTACTGTTTGGGTTAAGGTCCAAGTCAAAGTTTATGGTTAGAGCAAGGTTTAAGCTTGAGGACATTGACTATATTTATCTTAAAATGAAATTCTACTTTCCTGACATGAAATCTAAGAAATATTCCAATGAGTTTAAAGTGTAGATTCCAGTTATTACCTTGGTTCCATTATAACTTTTACTGCACTTGTATATAGGTAAAATTAAGCCATATTCTAAGTTCATAACACCCAATTATTACTTCTGTCCAGTTTCATCTGACTATTGTAAGAAGATAATATAGGAAGAAATGCAAATTGTTGTGTCTTTCGGCTTTTCCCGGTTAGGGGTCGCCACAGTGGAACTCCGGTCCGCTAATGATTGGCAGTAGATTTTTACGTGCCAAATTGCCGGCCCTGACGCACAACCTTCAATGAAGGTACGCTCATTCATGCATGTCTCCACACAGAAGACGCTTTAGCTGAGAATCAAACAGGACAACGTCTAACTGTGAGGCGACAACGCTACCACAGCAATAAAAAAATCAACTAGCCTAAAGTAGTGAATCCAGTGAGTATCGTTTCTATCCAAAATTCAGGGAGTTTACATTTGGGATTTTTTTCCCTAGAAACAATGGAAAATCAATGTCGTTGGGAATAACCTCATCAGACAAAGGATTGGTGCAGCCATTTTCTAGCAGTTCAGCATAATAACTGACATGCATCGATAAGAACCACTGTACAGAAAGGCATTCACAGGTGAAGAGATATGGACATTAGATAAAATCTGGTGCTGAGTCATGTATCCAACAAGGTACAGAAGAACAGCTGCACTGTTAAATGACTTAAGCAGACACAGCTGATGCAGTATTTGTGCCAATTCTGGAAAGGAAAATTATTATTCCTTCAGGAATATCTTTGGGGTAGCAATAATGAAGTTCGAATAAAGAAAATATTTAAATGTTGTTACTGAATATATGGTTTAAGGAAGCTCCAGCAGCATTCATGTTAACTAGACATTGTCAATCAGCATATTTTAACGGTGGTAGAGTGCAGAGGACACTGTGAACTCTGCACCATATCCTGCCACTAGTACAATGACTACAGGTGCCGAGTGCAGATCATGTTATGAAAGGAAATTCATCAGTTATTTAGCCCTTCACATTTAAAAGGACCATGTAGCAAAGAAATAAAAGATGAATCAAAAAAATTTAAATTACAAAAATGGCAGACTGCAAAATCCTAAACACAAATTTAGATGTCACACTACATGGGGCTACACACATATACAAACACACAAACTCACTCTTATGGAACATTTATAGAGTCACCGTGTCTTTCTGATGTAGAAGGAAATTGGAGAACCTGGTAAAAACCCACACAAACACAGAGAAAACATGCAGTCTCCACGCAGAAACAAACCATCTGGGAACCGAACCAGAGAGTAACTTATTGTGAGGTGACATTGCTACTCACTGTTCCACTGTCATGTCCTACCAATACAAACACAAACAAATGTATATCTAACCTATCGGGACTTTTCTAACTACTGAACAACTCTGCATTTAAAAATTGCATATCTATCTATCTATATCTATATCTATGTCTAGCTATATCTATCTATACACATATATATATATATATATATATATATATATATATATATATATATATGTTCATATGCCCATAGGGAAGTACTAGCCTTGCCACCCTTGTGAGCCAATTTAAGCCTTGCCAGCTTCCTCTTTTTCTGTTTGAATTAACCTATCCCATGGTCAGTAATTATATACTACCACTAATGAGAATAACTAGGATCATACCATAGATAATATGAGGGGAGTCAGACATTGGGTAAGGTATTTAGGAGCCGCCTCTTTCCATTTGTAGTAGAGAGCCAATCCTAGGATAAATATCCTGATTCCCATCTATCGATCTATCTACCTATCTATCTATCTGTCTGTCTATCTGTCTATCTGTCTGTCTATCTATCTATCTATCTATCTATCTATCTATCTATCTATCTGCATTTGAATCTATTAGTAAAAGTATTTTTTCAGGGGGTACAAGCCACTCTGCACCCCCCACACCCCATGCTAATTATATATACCAACTATGAAATCACACAACTGCAGATTCAGGGCAAATTCCCTTACACCAATATCCCATACAAAACATTGGCAACAAAAACTCCAATAAAAACGATGTTCACTCATATGAGTGTTCGTTGTTATTCAAGCCTGAATGAACGCTCAATGTTTCAGACTGCAATGTGTGTGTGTGTGTGTGTGTGTGTGTGTGTGTGTGTGTGTGTGTGTGTGTGTATATATATATATATATATATATATATATATATATATATATATATATATATATATATATATCCATCCATCCTCAACCCCCTTTCCCATTTTGCACATGGGGTCAGGGTGTCACTTCAACAGTGACAATGATCTCTATCTTTATTTTATTTGTATTTGTTTTCTGGAGTAGAGTGCTGATCTCCACCATGGCATTTCACACCTCTCAGTTATAAAAATATGAGCATAAATATGAAAATCAGAATAATAAGTGGCAAAGAGACCAAATTAGAGGGTGGAAATGGGTTTATAGAAAAGTAATGAAAAATAAGAAGGAATCAGAGGGAAGAATACAAAGTGAATGCTAAGGAATGAGCAAAATGTAGGTGGGAGTGGTGGGGTAAAATATTTTTGTTGCGTCAAGTGCTTATTTTTATATATATGAAGAGAAGGTAATTTGTTGATAAAAGTAAGGGAAATCAGGAGAAGGCAAGAGAGTTAAAGTAGGTAATGGGGGCACATGAGCAGGCAATTAAAGGACAGACCAGACTGCCAAATGAGGTGCTGGCACAAAGGGATAGGGGAAGCACAAGAAGAGACACTGGGCATACAGATAATAGACAATGTATTTGGAAGAACTGGACAGCAAAAAAGGGTGGTCATAAACATAAAAGGGAGGATAACACCATGATGGGATTGCACAGTTGACAATTATGCCAGCCATGATCCAGTGGGAGCTTAGATGCCACCCTGCGCTCCCTCAACACTGCAACCTGCCTCAGATGGGGTGGCCAGTGTAGGGCATGGATGCAATTTGATGAGCCACTGGAGGAGGTTCTGTTTCTCAGTCAGTCAATGGCCTCAAAATGTCTGGCAGCTCATAAGTGTGTGAACTACTTGCATAATCCATTTGAAGCCTCCTCTAACACATAGTAAATGCATCAATCACTCCTACCTTTGAGGTATGGAGCTTAGAATAGAAATGGCTGTACCGACAAAACGTACAGCGGGAGACTACAACTATATGCAACTGACATTGCATAAGTCTGTATATGGCAGGAATATCTTTTTAGACTTGTGTCAGTGCTTTAACCTATACTGTATAAAGCAGGTGTATTCACCTCAGCACCTGGCAAGATGCTCACTGTTCCTCCTCCTCCTCCTCCTGCAGTGCAGCTGTGCATTCCCTCCCATTTCTTCTCCGGCTCCTGGAGTGTGTGAGATCTATGCATACCACATACACGCAGTATGTATGTGCATGTAAGAAACATTTTACTTCTAATACATCTGCAGTTCCGCAGCTGTAATCCTAGAAAGTTAATATGGCATTGTTTTGGGCAACATTGCTCACCTGAGCACATGATTCCCATCACATATGATACTGCCTCTGCCACAGCACGTCTCTGTTTTATATATGGGGCCCTCATACCCTTTCTGCAGTAGGGGTTGGCTGTGGTCACAGTGAGTAAGTAAAAAGATTATTTAGTTTCCTCCATACACTATCATGGAGCCCTGGAAGGTGCATTGCACTCACCCTCAACAGATGTGATTTTTGTTACAGCAATAGCAGAGAAATATGGTTGGCATCTTGTTCTGCACCCATAATCCAGTTCAACATCTACTATGCAATAACACATTTACTGATCAGTAGCAGAACTGTTGAATATATTTTCCACAGTGCAGTACAGATTGCATATTGGTTTGTAATGTCTGAAACATGACTGCACCATCTCTGCGTATACTCCATAACAGAATACAGTACAGTGACTTTATTTCCATTAGGTAAGATATAAAACTATATACCCCACCCCACCCCGAGCCACATGGTGGACCCCAAATGAGCAGTGCTGGCCAGCGGTGCCCAATCATGTTCACAATGTTGTATAGAAGTGGAAGCAAAATGTTGGCAGTAAGCAATGTGCAGAAATTGAGAGAGACATTCATACAAAATAATTATTGCAGGGCTCATTTGCTTAATCATTACACCTAGACATCTGAATTTGTGTAATATAAGCAGAAGGGCAGACAATGATCTGCATTGCACTATGGAAGAGATTGCAGAGCTGCAAGGTGAAAAGCCTCTACAGGTAATTCTACTACTTGATTGCTTAGAGGTGCTGGATCATAGCTTAAAAATTTAAGTGATACTTTTTCAGCTTCAATTTTTTCATGTATAGCTACAGTTATGTGTTGTTTTATGTAACTACATAATAACAGGGTTCTGGTGTTACTTTTATGACTTCTTAAACTGGAAAAGAGAGTGCTACTAGAAGGCTAGGGGAATTGTTGTGTTGAAGGATTGTTAACCTAATGAGAAACACACCTAGCACCAACATCTTAGAGCATATTTGAAGACACTCAAGCTGGCCTTGTAGTAGGATTTTGTATCAAACCATCTGTCAAGCTATAGGACATCTTCAAGTATGTTTAACAATGAGGAGAAACACTCATGTCACTATGGTGTGTGGAAATGTTAAGGCTTTTGAGTTGTGGGAGAAAATGTTTCCATGGTGTTATAGGCCAGGCATTAGATATTTTATTTTACATTTGTTAACCGAGGGTGTCTGACTGAGCTGAAAAGGCCCTTTTTAAGCAGAGGCCCAGGGAGAAAAGCTCCACATAGAAAAATTATAGGTAATATGTCTGGATATACATGTATGACAAATCAGACATACCACCAGCACAGTATACAGACAAAGGAGAAGAGAGTTTGGTGAAGTGGTGCCTGGATCAGTCATTACCACCATGCTAATACCACTGTTTCCCAAGCCTAAAGAACAATACCTACAAAGGATAAAAGAAACAAATATAGTTATGCTGCTGAGGAAGCCATCCATAAAACAAAACTCTCCAAGGCTGACAATGAGGTGATACTGTAGGCCCCTTGTCTCCATGGTTGACAGCTCCTTGGGAAAGATGATGCTTATAATGGTTGCTAATTCCATGCTTTTAAAATCTTCTACCAGACATTAATGCTGTAGGTGGCTGGGGCAATACATATGAAATGTCTGCCATAGGGCCACCATCACTGGACATGCTGTGGAAAATGCTGTCCAGCTGGCACCAGGGCTAGATCCAGTAGCAGTGATGGCTGGTGGCCCTGGTCTGGCAATAAAATGTTTTGTTTTCAATGAACAGAGAACAGGAAGTTGAGTCCACATGCACAGAACTCTGAAGTCCTCAGGAGATTTGTTTCCAGAGCACAAGCAAACATGGTGCATTTTTAATGCACAGACACAGGACTTTTGCAAAGGGGAGATTCCAGAAAAGTTTTGTGTGTATCTGTGTGTGTGTGTGTGTGTGTGTGTGTGTGTGTGTGTGTGTGTGTGTGTGTGTGTGTGTGTGTGTGTGTGTGTGTGTGTGTGTCTTTTTGCCTCCAGCCCCTTCAGGGATCATTAAGCATTAATTGTTTTCAGGAATATAATCCTGCTTCCAGAATAAATTGCAAGGATGATTGCAGAAAATTCATATAAGCCACTGGACATTACAGTTAGCGAGCAATACCAATCATAGTTATTAAGCAGAAAATACCTGTTTTTATTCACCATGTTCAAGGAACGCTGTCTATTAAGTGCCTTGCTCTAAGTCACATAGTAGGCAAATAGACCTAGAAAGAATCAAACCCTGTACCTTACACTACAGGAAGCAACTCATTAAGGGCATAGAGGTCCGAATGGAGTGATGATAAAATCAGCAAGCAAAGGAGAGCAATATTGCTGGAACTGAATTCATCCTCAAATCTTGGTGAGTACCTTCATGAGGTAGACCCTGTTTCTACAAAATTTCACCAGGATGACACTGATGTATAGACTGTATTTTATATAGCATATATCATGGACAGAAGTATGTTAACATATAAACCAAAAAGGAGCAAAACTGAAAAAATTCAAAGCGAACTGGACAATCAGGAAAAAGTAATATTTTATTTGAGCGCTTTCGTCAATTTTTAACTATGACTTCTTCAGAATAAAATCAAGTTACACTCAGAGTCGTGTGTAACCAGTGCAATAAATCAATTAAAAACACTTATAGAATGTACATCCACTTTTAAAGGCACAGGCTCCCTTAATGCATTTTACTAGCAAGTCATGTAAATTTTTACCATAGTTGTTATATCTCTTTATATATATTTTCAAAACCAAGAATAAATAAAATCAATAACATTCTTGTCATGGTTGTAAGAGACATTAAATATTTAAATGCAGAAGTCTGCTTTTAATTTTAAAAAACTGCTAAGTGAGACCATATCATTAACCATTGGGCTAGTGGTGGCATTGACCCTCAATTGCCATAATAGTTCTTTATACTCCAGCATATGGTCAATAGGGCCACCACCCCTTTCATCTATGATGATCTGTTCAAGAACTATAAACTTGAAATAGTGACCTGGGTGAAGTTTAATATGTTTGGCTAATGCATTTGTGATGTTACATTTGTCTACATTATAAACAGGTTGGTAAATGCGAGTTCTAAAAGCATTTTTGTTTTTTCTGATATAGAAGCACAAACAAGTCTGACAAATGCTGGCATAAATGACTTTTTTACTGCCACAATTGTGTTTCTGAAATAATCTAACCCATCCATAACCTTTGAGTAAAACCCTGTCTCCCTCTAGTATGTGCTTACACTGCATGCACTGCCCACATTTTGTCATTTTTCCCAGTCTACCGGTGGTACTACTAAATGGATTTCTTTCAAGGATGTTCTTGATGCTGGTGTCCTTTCTGTAAACCACTACGGAGGCTTCACCAACCTTCTGACCTATGCTTTCGTCACTGTTAAGGATGAACCAGTTTTTGAAAACAATGTCCTGAATCAGTGGGAACTGTGGAGTATATGTGAGGATAAGCCCATTGTGAAAACAACCAGTAGGGTTGTTAACTGTTCTCCAACGGCACACACAATCTGGTAATATCATTTCCTAATAAGGGATAGAAATGTCCCTCTAATCTCTTTTTAGTAACTTCTTCCAACAAAGGTGTAACAAATTCTTTCGGATATCCTCTTCTTAAAAGCATACTCAATAAAACATCCCTTTCCTTCTGGAAATCTTCCATCCTAGTAACCATGCAGGCTAGTCTCACCCCCTGGCCTTTAACTAAGGGTCTTTTTTGATGCACAGGGTGCCCACTCTCAAAGTGGAGAAGAGGTTTGAGTATGTAGGTTTGCGATAGATGGTAGAAAAGAATACGCTATTGATGTAGTCTTTGCTGATTCTGATGTCTAAATAACTAATGGAGTCAGAATTCATTTCCATAGAGAATCTGAAGACTGTAGTGCTCGAATTGAAGAACAGTAAGAATTCTTGCAACTGGTCACAGTCTCTATCCCAAAAAATGAGGATGTTGTCCAGGTAACGACCGTAAAACTTACAGTGGGACATCCCTGAAGATGAAAAAACTTGGCACAATTCCCACTGAGTCAGAACAATGTTGGCAAAAACTGGTGCACACGCTGCCCACAAAGCTAACCCTGTGGTTTGTTTGAATAAATGACTTTCGAAAGTCAAAAAACTGTTCTCCAACATGAGTTCCATTAATGTCCTTAATGTAAGTATTTTGGTGTGTGAAAACTTGGCCTGTTGACATAAGAAGTCATAAAACATTTCAATGCCTTCTTTGTGGGGAATGACACTAAATAAGTCCTTGACATCAATTGTAGTGAAAATAATGTCATCACTGAAGTATTCCTGTTGGATTTTTTCAAACAATCCCATGAGTCTCTGATGATATGGGAAAAAGATCCCAGACAGTTCTTTAACTGGAGGTCTATGTACTTGGCTATAGTTAAAGTCTTGGACCTTTTGCGTCCACAATAGGTCTTAAAGGCGGATGCAAGATGTTCTTGTGAATCTTAGGTATCCCAAATATTGCTGGGATCCTGGGGTTGTTGTTTTGTGCACAATAGTTAAATTCTACTTCTGATATCTGGTCATTCAAAAGTAGATCCATAAGAACCATGTCCATATGTCTCTATGCGATGTTAAGTTCATTACGGGAAATCTGCTGGTACCCTTCCCCAAATAAATGTCCTAACATGTTTTCTATGTACCTGTCCTGGTCCATGACCACAAGACCTCCTCCCTTGTCTGATTTCATGACTCAAATGGCTTTGTTATTAGATATATTGTCGAGGAGTATGGTTTCCTCTTTAGTTAAATTATGTAATGGATTTGAATTCCGATTTTTAGAAAGTTGTCTAATGTCATTCATACAAATCTTTTGGTACAATTGTATAGTGGGATGTAAAGGAGGGTTGCTTACACTAGCCTTTTTACAAGAGGTAATGGTAGGGTTTCTGTTTGCTTCTCCACCCAAACTGGCACTAAATTCAATTTTCTGGTGAAAATCATAATGTCAAGCAAGGTTTTCGCTATGTTAAAATATTTGGAAGGTACAAAGTTAAGACCTCTTTCAAAAGAGGTTTGCTCATTCCTTAGTAACTGTGACACTATTTAGGTTGTAAATTTTTAAATCATGTTGGTCATTGACAATAATAACTGCCTCTTCATTGTCAGGCAACATATTATAGTTTATTGCCAGTTCCCTCGTCTCCCCCTCCCCCGTCCTTGATTGTACTGTTGTGGATTGTGTATTTCCCCCTGATATGCTGTATTCTGAGGCCTCCTGTACTGGTGATTCTGTTCTCGAATTCTCTCTGACCTCCGTAAGGGTTGTCCTAAAGGGATGGGACCTGGGGTGGTGCCACTTTGATATTCATTTTCATCATTAATTTCCTCACCATTGACTTCATTAATGTTATTAAAGTTGTTGTCACCAGTATTGTTATGTACTTTAACTAATGGATAAGCTTGACTTCCTTCATAATCCTGGGCATCCCTTGTTAACTTTCTAGACCTTTTCTCCTTTATCTTATCTAAAATGTTATCAATGTTAACAAAAACAGTGTTGTATTCATTCAGTTTAACACAAAAATTAACATAATTTTTCACAGTAGCATCAAGTTTGCTAATGGTGTCTTGCAGTGCTGCAAACTGTCTCTAATTAACAGTTCCAACAGTTCACAACCCTGATGGTTAAACAGAGTTATTAAGTATTTACGCAGTTCACTGTTATTAGTTAAACCATTAGGAAAATGCCAGTACCTCAGACCTTTTGGCACCTGTTCATGTCTGAGGCATTTCCTGAGGTACTGGTTCTCAATTTGCAGTTTTTTAAGTCTTAAACATTCTTTTTCCAAAGTTTTAAGTTTAAGATCAAAAGTACCTTGTATGATGAATTGGCTAGTGTTGTTGGAAAAAACAACGCTGTCCTTAATCCACTCAGTTAGACTTAAAGCATTTGTTGGGTTACACTGTACAGATCCATTACTTTGTGTCTGCACTCTTCTGTGTGCTGCCTCTGAACAAAGGGAAGTGCCTGGTGGTGTAACAGAGTTAGTTCCTCTACTACTAGTTCCTGTTTGTCGAACAGGGCTGCCTTGCCCTGATGCAATGCTGAAAAGGGAGTCCTGTGAAGTAAAAGCAGGTTTTGTTTGGTTTGACTGAAATCATTCACAAAGTTGTCAGTTTTATGACTCAGTCCTGAAATTTGGGTATTGAATGCACCTATAAGCTCGGTTAGCTTATGGATAGCCAAAGTCAGGTCTTCATGTATATCCCTGGTGCCCCCTCCGCTCTGCAGACTGGAGTCCATTGTAAACCAAAAAGGAGCAAAACTGAGAAAATTCAAAGCGAACTGGACAACCAGGAAAAAGTAAAATTTTATTTGAGCACTTTCGTCAATTTTTAACTATGACTTCTTCAGAATAAAATCAAGTTACACTCAGAGTCTTATGTAACCAGTGCAATAAATCAATTAAAAAAACACTTGTAGAATGTACATCCACTTTTAAAGGTACAGGCTCCCTTAATGCATTTTACTCGCAAGTCATAGTTAAAAATTGACGAAAGCGCTCAAATGAAAGACCAATTGTTTCATCAGACAGGTCAAAAACTTTGCCATTGGCCAAATATGTAGACACAAAATTGAAAGGTCTATGGTTAAAAAGAAAAAATATTTTACGGGATTCATGTGATTTTCTAAGATGATCTGTTTAGAGTGAACATGTCCTTTTTAACCATGGACGTGATTGATTTATTTTCTAGTATACCTCACTCAAAGGGTTTAAGTCTGTTAGAAGAAATTATTTTTGAAGACAAATTCCATATATAGTCAAAGTTGCACAATGTACAAAAGGTTTTTGTATGACATCTGTATCTTGTGGATAGCCCCAAAAGAAGATATACTTGATTTTATAGCCTTTTTAAATAAGAGTAGTAACTTTTTGGATTTTACATATAAAGTCAGCCAAGACAAATTACAATACCTAGAGATGGAAATCTATAAAGATAATAATGAATTTAATTCAAAAGTTTATAGAAAGAATACATATTCCAATTCATATTTACACTTCGGTAGTGCACATCCCATGCATTATAAGAAAAATATAGTTAAGGGGCAATTCATTAGATCATGTAGAATGACATCTAATAATGATGAATTTTTGAAGGAAATGGATTTTTTGAAAAAAATGTTTAAGGCTAGAAATTATCCTGACTGGTTGATTGATCAAGTGGAAAACGAAGTCTGTGCATGGAGATTGGATAGATTTAAACCTATATTAGGATTAAATATTCAGGAGGGAGATAGTAATCCAAGGGAAAACGCAGAAAATTTTGGTAGGGCTCTGGTCTTGAAATTCAATGACATTGCCAACATGACTAGGAAGGTATTTGATAAGGAATGGAATAAGTTTGTTGCTTTCACGGACTTAGACAGAATATCTAAGGTTAAAGGGAAAGTGGTGTACAAAAATTCATGTACTTTAAAAAATTGGATGGAATACGACCCTGGACAGAAAAAAACACAAGTAAGAGGAATGGTACATACAAGTGCGGGCATTGCACACAGTGTGGATATATTATGAATAAGGAAAGTATACATTTGTAAAGTACGAATGTATGCTTAAAAGGAAAGAAGTTTAGTTATTGTGAATCCAGTGGTCTAGTATATTTGGTAGAGTGCCAGGAATGCAAGGCTTCCTATGTTGGAAAGACTGAGTGTAAGGTCAAGAAAAGAATATATGAACACTGTTATGATCTACAGACCAAAAGAGAGACTACTGCTTTGGTTAAACATAATGCCTGCTATTTGATTTTTGTAATAGAAAGTGTAAAAATGGATGGACAGGGAGGATTATGGGAGGAGAGAATTGAGTATAGGGAGCTATGGTGGCAAATCACTCTTCAAACAAATAGGCCACCAGGGTTAAATGAGAATATATCTATAGCTACCTTGCTCAAATTAAGATCTGCTAAGCTTTAGATTAAGCTCTCATACTCCTTACAAAAATAATTTAACAATATTTAATAATATGAACAAAAATCACCAAAGCAAAAAATCTGGCAACAGCTACCATGCAGAGTTCAAAATAATTTGCGACTTTAACGTAACAGCAACTTTGTTTACTCAAGTTTAAGTAAAAAACACAGCTTTATTAGTGATTTTAAATGAAGTTTTGGTACTCAGTTTATTAGATGGTCTGATGAAGCTATAATGTGAAAGTGCTAACCGACTGAGTGCACTAATAAAGCTGTGTTTTTTACTTAAACTTGAGTAAGCAAAGTTGCTGTTACGTTAAAGTCGCAAATTATTTTGAACTCTGCATGGTAGATGTTGCCAGATTTTTCGCTTTGGTGATTTTTGTTCATTTTGGGAGCACAGCTTTTACCTCTTGGAGTTTAGCCGTTTTCCTTTTTATTAATATTTAATAATATGTAAAGTTCTTGGTCTTTTTAACATTTAGGTTTCATATTTAAAAAGGTTTTTAAGCACTTTTTATGCATACATACCAGGTTGTCTGAACGTTTTAAAAAGGAATAATTTTAAAAGAATTAATGTTATATGGATTCACTTTATATCCTCGAAATACTGAAATATCAAAATTCAGTATTTTGAAGCTATAAAGACGAATTTTTGAAACCACGAAAATGCAGAACCAGGAAATTCAAAATCTCGCACACTGGAGATTTTGAATTTCTCACTCTTACTGCACACACACACATAAACACAATCTCTCTACTACATAAAAGTGGGTGGGCAAGCTCCCTGCAACCACCCCATGTGGAGGGCTGCGCCCCCACACCCCCCTACTTAAATATTCTCACTCTGAACTCACACTATATGCAAACACACGCAAAACACCACCACACAAGCTACATTCTCCTTGCACACACACATCACAGCAACAAAACACACTGACACACACCACAGCCCCTACCCCAAACCCTTAACACACACACACACACACACACACTTACCTGTATCCATAGCCACAGCAAAACCTCAGAAGCGCAAAATTCAAAACTGCTGGTATTTGAGGTTTTAAATTTCACGCTTCTGAGCTTTCGCTCTTCTCAGGATTCCACTTTATGGGCTCAAAATACAGATTTTTGATATTTCAGTATTTCAAGCTTCTAAAGTGAATCCTTTTATATATGTTTTAGTATTAGTTTTCATTCACATCTGGATTGCATTCTGTTGAAAGGTCACTAGATGGAGGAAAAGTACAATCTCTTACTATGTATTAAGCTGGAATATTTATATTTGTTACAATTTTAAACTCTAAGGTCAATTTTTTAAATGCTTAATTATCTCAAAGTTTGTTTTGACTTAATAGATTCATCTCAGTTCCCACTTTTTGATCCTTTTTTAAGACATATATATATATATATATATATATATATATATACATACAAAAACAAAAGTCTGCATCTGATGAAGTATTTTAAACAAAAATGTACTTGTGGAGTTGTTTAAGGAACATTAATGTGTTTTGTTTCGCTGGAATAAAATTGTGGTTATACGTTCTGTGGCTGGAATTCACTTCTTTGGGTATCTCAGACTTTTTATTAGTGATATTTTGGTGCCTTGGCATGCTTTTGTACATTTAATGTATAAATGACCAAAAAAAATATAGAGACCGGGGAAACAAGGCCAAAAGAATAGAAAAACCACCAAAAAAAAAAAAAAAAGAAGAAATAGACACACTTTGGAGAAATATCTATGAAGATCCTGTGGAACATAACAAAGATGCTGAGTGGATAGAAGAAGTAAAAGAAAGAAAAAGAATCTTAAATATACTGGATATGAAATAGGATGAAGTGACAGGCAGAGAAACTGAAGCAAAATTAAGAAAAGCTCCAGACTGGAAAACCCCAGCCCCAAATGAAGTACCTAACTTCTACCTAAAAGTATTAACATCTTTACATGAAGATTTAGCGATGAGTAAGAACTATTTATATGCACACCTTGAACAGATGCCAACCTGGTTAACAACTGGAACTATGATACTCTCCTTAAGAGTGAACCTGCAAGATATCTGAAAAACTATAGACCAACAACTTGCCTTCCAACGATGCATAAACAATACACTGCAATTGATGCCGATAGAGTTTGTTATCATTTAGAAGAAAACTCAGTCGTGGCAATAGAACAAAAGAGTAACAAAAAATCATGTGGAACAAAGGATTCTTTGTTGTTAAATAAACTCATAAGGGAGAATTGTAAAAAGGCTAAGAATCTAAATATGGCATGGATAGACTGCAAAAAATCATTTGACAACATCTCACATTCATGAATAAAAGGGTGCTGACAAATGTATAAGATACACCCTACATTAATCAATTACATTACAGTGACCATGAAACAGTGACAAACCACTTTGCAGCTAAGCCATGATAAAAGACAAATTATTATCCCAGGGATAAAATTTTCAAAGGGGGATATTCCAGGGTGACTCTGTTACCTCTGCTCTTTTGTCTTGTCCTTAACTCATTAAGATGTCTACAATTTGGCTCACAGAAACAACAAAGTGTAAAGATCTGAATCTTGAAATGACCAAAGAAGCAATGAGCAGACCAGTCATATTTAAACACTATATTTAAAATGCAATATTTAAAATAAAGATTGAGCTCTTTCATCCTGAATATATCAACAGTGTTGCTCAGAATCAAACAAGTCCATGTTAAACACATTTAAATAGCCCTCTCAAAGAGTCACATGTTTTAAATGCACCAGTAAAAACATAATACAAGTTCTCTGTGAATCCATCTTGGAAAACATCAACCTTTTACACTTTAATAAAACAAATTAAAAACAATAGAAAAATATTTGACAGTTTTATATTGTATATGATCACTGCTTTAAAACACTAAAAATAGAGATGAACTCATTCAATCCCAGCAGTCTTGAGGAGTTCAGCCTTATTTGCCATTTTAACTCATTATACTCTATTAACTCATCCCAACGGCCACACCCATTATTTTTATGAACCACATCGATAATGAACAAATGAAAAATATGCAATGGAAATTTCACAATATTCTTAAATAATGCATTATTTTTATTTTTATTTTTTTATGTGTAAATTGTGCTCATATACAGAGTCCCTAAAATGTCTTGTAGTTTTTCCTATATAAAATCTGTCATATTTGTCACACATAGCACAATAGATGACACCTAAAGTATTACAGTTACAATGGTAGCTTTGTTTAATTGTAATTTTATTAATTCTTACCCATTCCCCTTCTAGTATATATACATTGTTGACAAAATCCACATTTAAAAGTTCCACCTTTTTTGTTATTTCTCATAATAGAAACATTTTCTGAAACATCAAAATACTGTTTAAATGATTTTGCTTCACTTCCATAAAAATATCTGTAATGTTATCAAAGCAAAAAAAAACATATCCTAGTTCTTTCTAAGCATTCTTCCTATATCTACATGGTCTACCGTGTAAGTTGTAGCAAAGGTACTAGAAAATTCTTTCTTAGTTTTGTCCTCTCTAATAGACCCCATTATACTACGAGCACTCTTCAATAGTGGCTTATAACTGCCACAAATTCTTCTGGATGATACTTCATCAAAAATGCCATTAATAATATTATCAGGGTGACTCCTTGCCTGAAACATAGTGCTCAATTTCTGCCATTCACTAAAAAAAGTTAAATCCTCTGATACCATACAGGCTAATCTAACATACTGCCCCTTCACTATGGCCTTCTTTTGGCTCTCAGGATGGCAATTCAAATAGTGGAAAAGGTTATTCGAATAGGTAGGTTTTCCAAAAATATTACTAACTAACCTTTTATTAACTATGTCTTTACTAATAATGACATCTAAGTAGCAAATACCAGTAGTACTGCAAGAATACATAAATTTCAAAAAAGAGGTGGTCATATTAAGGTAAAATATAAACTCTTCAATTTCATGAACTATCCCTCTGCATATAATAAAAAGGCCATCCACAAAGCACAT
The DNA here is from genome assembly GCF_019279795.1 of Protopterus annectens. Taxonomy (NCBI): domain Eukaryota; kingdom Metazoa; phylum Chordata; order Ceratodontiformes; family Protopteridae; genus Protopterus; species Protopterus annectens. The sequence continues at coordinate 383,959,630 of NC_056731.1, forward strand.
ATAAATAGACTATAGGGGTACTTCAAACATGTTAAATAAAAATTGCTTTTCCCATTGGAGAAGGATAATGTTTGCAAAATGGTACCTTTGCACATATGTCTCAATCAGTGCACCTAGGTCAAACCCGAAAAGGGATACTTTCTACAGTGAGTTTAGCTGGTTAGCAAATCGATAAAGAAAATGGTATTTAAAATGTGGGCCTTTGTCGCCACATTATTTTTAACTTTGCCGAGAAGTCTTGAGCAAAGAAGCTGAGAGGTTCTTTTTTGTCCATTCCTTTTATAATTTGTCATTTTCTGGCAAATTTTTGTGGATTGCAGTCATTAAATAATGACAGGCATGAAAAAAAAATTAAAACAGTTATAAATTAAATCCAAATCGATGTGAGGACAGACAGCCAAGAAATGGAATATTCTTATGGCTGGGGGGGGGGCAGTCCATAACACTGCCTAGGTCCCCATTTGACAATGATCTGGCTGATCTGGGTAAATTAGCAGGAGGTGGGTCATTGGTCAAGCCACCTCTGAGGTAGATGGAGGGGTTGTTGGCCTCATTCAGAGGTAGTGAGACTTCCTCATGGTCCCACTGTTTGGTGCTGGGCATTGATGCAGAGCTTCATCATCCACCAAGAGTATCCATTAGAGATGACCCTGGTATGTCACTGCACCAGACTTAATTTCCCCTGCCCCACTACTCTTTGTTCAACTTAATAAAGATATCTGCTTTGGATTATATAGAAATATCAGGGATTCAACCTACATGACCACCTGCTCAGGCTATGATATTTCAATATTTGGATTGCAAACACTACTATTACACTGGATTTTAGGTAGGTTTCTGGTGCTGGGTTATACTTATACAGGGTATTGGGCTTTGCAGTGTTCACAGGTGATACTCAAACCAGCACCACTACTGTGGAACTGCCCCCACCTGACTTTGGGCAATCCTCAACCTCTGATAATGGTGGTGAAGATGAGCAGACACAGTCTGGGGGAACATTGTATTTTTTAGATACAGGGAATGTGACCAATGGATCCACTCTACAGAACATAGACACGGTCTCTGTGCCTGCAGACCCAGAAGACACATACACACACAAACACCACACATGGATGACAGGCTAAAGGTGTCACTCTCAGTCAAGTGTGATACCCCTGACAGGACAATTGTTAGCATTTGCTACATGCCCCACTGGATGGGGATACAAACAGGGGGATGAGTACTGGTGCTCGTTGGAGGTTTGGTTACAGGCCTCCCTCTGAAACAGCTGTATCAATGGCTATGATCAAACGTATGTGCAGGACTATCAAGGAAGCTAGTACCACCACTGCCATTTCAGAGTTAGTACAGCTAATCAGCTAATGCAGGGTGTGTAAAATCACCTCTGTGACTGCATGTCCCATATGTGTGATAGTCCTTGCCCACAAAGCTATTCCACCACTGTCTCCATGAATGGTGACCAACATGGCCATGGAAAGCATAAAACGTGGTCAAACAGCATTAGCACTTCCACAGTTATGTATGTTGTAGAGATGACTATGGCCAGTGGAAACCATCCCTGGGGTTGTTGCAGTCACGGCAGTGGCAATTCTGGTAACAAACATTGGTGAAGTCATTTTTTATGCTCACATCTAGCCATGACCACAGTACAAGCAGCAATGCAACTCCTGGAAGAGGAATCTCTCATGGATGGGCACAGGCAAAATATACCCCCCTGCGTCTATCCAGTAGATCAAGTCACAGTGCTGCAACTACTGCTGAGGCTATGTCCCCACAGAGACACAAATGAACCACATACCCCAGTACTTCACACATGCAGACATCCAGTGACACTGGCCCTTCCCAAAGCCTTTAAAGTAATGTCTCCCAACAATCCCAACACAGCCCCTGTACTCAAGTGCAGTCTTACACATTTCATCAGCACTCACACATGTCCATTTGAAAGACAAACCGACTTGTGCTTCCTCTTCCACCTGTGCAAATGATGCTGTGACTTGCCCATTGTACATAGTTACTTGGGTTGCCTATGTCTAATGCACGGTATAGCCAGCCTATGCATGGGTAAGCACAATTCAGTGCTGAATTTGCATTCATCACTTTTATTGTAATGGATATACTTAACTATTGGCTGTAGATTTGTAATTTGATAGTGCCATGGAATACTGATCCTGCCTTCATCTAGAAAGTTCATCCCCTGCTGCTGGCTCCTGCACTGACTCTTCATAAGGCTCAGACTCCACTGTCTTGTGTGCTGAGTGCTGCTCCTCATGCAAGTCCTATCCCTGCTGTATGATATCGTATAACACTTGCACATGCTGAAAATATTTTTACAAGCATGCCAGGGTCATACTACAGGGCACCACCAGATGAATCCTTACTGTGAAAGTGTGCCTTCAGCAGCTCAAACAAACACTCCACAATGAACCTGATTTTCAAGAGGGTGTAGTTGTATTTATGGTCTGCTCCATTCTGTGGTTTTCTAATAAGTGTTATAAGCCAGAGCTCTAAAGCATATCCAGCATCACAAATAAAATGCTCATGGGGGAGGCCTCCTATTGGAAATCATTGGTACAGATCACAGGTGTGCCATATGTGGAAGTCATGATAACTGCTTGTATGGCCTACTGACACATTTTAGGTGATACCTTATACATTACACAACAGCTGGCAATTAATGGAGTGAAACCTTTTGTGATTTACACATGTTCTTCTCAGTTCCCCAAGTGGGGCATTTATTTCAACCTGGGTGTAGTCTATGGCCCCTAGTACCACGCGGAAATCATCTGTATCATAGAAGTCCTCCATAGTGCTACCACAGATGCTCCCCACATGCTGCAGCATGACATTGAGAAACTGATTGAGAAACTGGTGGAGTATTCATGAGGCAGACACCTGAGATACCCCCACTGTGCCTCCTGCTATTCACTGGAATGTCCCTGTAGCTAATATTCTTAAGGCCACACCTACCTTGGCATCCACTGGTATAGGTAATTTATGACTCCCATGGGTCTGCAGACGAGTCTGACACATGTTCACCAGGTCCAGTATAGTGCTCCTATGCCTACAGTACTGGTCCACAATATCAGTGTCATGGAGACTATGAAATGTTAAGTGTGGTTTGATGACACACACCATGGTTTGTGGTGGCAATAACAACTTCTTGCAAATACATGCTGTCGCTCATCCAGTCAGGATAAAACAGACAAATGGTTGTGGGTTTGGTTCAAATAGCTTTATTACATCAAGATTTAGGCTTAGTATCTTAAACTTAAATAAACATAAACAGACTGACTACTACACTCACTCATGTTAACACTGGCTGTTCACTCAAAATGGCATTGCTGCCTGCAAGTGCTCTCTATTTATATGCACGTGCCCTCCCTTTGAAATGATTCTTAAAGTCACAACACATACTCTTGATCTATATCCTCCATCTTTGAAAACTAAGTCATGCACAGTAATAATGACAATAATCATTGACATGCAATTGTACAGAAATAATTATAAGTGAAACAATCATGTCCAGGTTGCTATGTATTTTAAACTAGGTCTGGAAATACCACCTGATCATGTGACATAAAAACTAGGACTAAGTTTAGCATGAGGGACTGTCTTTAATGAATGTTCAACTTCAGGAACACCTGGGACATCATGGTACTGAGACATGTCCTTCAACAGGAACATTGTCTGGATTGCTCTGAGATCTAGAGTCTGTATCACAGGTTCAATGCTGCGATATTAATTCAGACACCAGAACAAGATGTCTGTAATTTCTTCTGTATTCTATACCCTCAGCTTCTACAAGTAAGATTTTGGCTCGGCACATACATCTCTCACTTGACCAATTTGATCAAAACCTTTGTCTGTTTGCATCCTTACTATCTCTCCTTCTTTTAATGGACAAAGAAATCTGCTCATTTTATCATAGTTGGACTCCTGCAGTGAATGCTTTTTGAATAGCTGGGCTTTGATTGCTCTGGTGTTTTTAGCATTAGGCACAAACAAACTGGAACTGATAGGTAAAGTTGTTCTGGTTTGCCTAGACAGAAATCTCTGAGGAGGTGAGCGAAGTAAATTATCATGGGCTATATTTCTATGATTAAGCAAATCCAAGAAAACATCAGTATTGTCATGCTTTGACCTCTCTAGTAATTGTTTTTCACTTTGTACTGCACGTTCAGTTAGGCTGTTTGACTGTGGGTAGTCAGGACTACTGGTACATGGATAAAGTTGCACTCTTTTGCAAATTTCTGAAATAGCTGACTGGTAAACTGGGCACTATTGTCAGAAATAACTTTGTGTGGACTACCGTGGACTGAGAAATAATGTTTCAACTTAATAATGACAGTATTGGGTGTTAGGTTGGGTAGCAGATCAATCTCGAACCAATTCGAATAAGAGTCCACCAACAATAAATAATTTGATTATTCCACTGGAATATGTCAGTGGCTACTGTTGACAAACGTAGTTCAGGAATCTGGTTTAGCTGAAGTGGCTCTTTTTGCAAATGTGGTTTAGTACTATTGCATACTAAACAATAAGAAAGTACTTTATTAATACCTTTTGACAGAGAAGGCCAAAATACTAGTCCTCTCACCCTTCCTTTGGTAGCTTTGATACCTGGGTGGCCATTATGCAAAATCTGGATGTACTCATGTTGTAAGGAAATAGAAATAACAACTTTAGGACCTTTGAAAATGATACCATCTTCAATCAATATCTCATCTCTGTAAGGAAAATAAGGCTGCATTTCTGTTGGTACACAAGATTGATTTGATGGCCATCTAACATTGATGAAGTGGTTGAGCTTTTGCAAAATTGAATCAGTCTCTGTATGATCTCTCAGCTCATCAAGTCTTGTGGTAGAAAATTTACACACTTCTCATGACATTGAAGTCAAAATTCTCTGCATCAAGCTTTTCTGTGCTATTTCTGTGTGATCTGGGTAAGGTATCAACCAGATATAAAAGTATGCCTTTTGTACAGACCATTTTGAAGTTGTACTTTTGTAATCTGAGCATTATTTTGTGTAGTCTTGCTGGAGCTGTATGCATAGACTTCTTTAAAATAATGACTATGCGCTGATGATCAGTCTCAGTCTTAATAGCTCGGCCTTAAATATAATCATGGAACTTCGAATATTTGAACACAATTGACAAAAGTTCCTTCTCAGTCTGAGCATACTGCATTTCAGTTTGGGTAAGAGTCCTAGATGCACAGGCTACTGGTCTATTCTCTTGAAGAAGACTGAACTTTGAAGCATCACAGGAAAGAATTACTAGTTTATGGACATCATAGTATCTTAATGTTGGTGGACTGGCAATTTTCTGTTTTAAGTCATCAAATGTTGTCTGGTGTTGTTCCAACCAGGATCAGGTAACATTGTTGTGTGTCAGCTCTCTTAAGGGTGCTGATAATTCACTGAAGTCTGGTATAAATTTGCCAAAATAGTTAACCATACCAAGAAAATGCTGTAAGGCTTGGACATTGTTTGGATCTGGCATCTAAAGAATGGCTGTTTGTTTGGAAGACTCTGGTCATAAACCTGAACTGGTAAATAAATGACTGACCTAAGTAACTTCTGGTAGCCTGAATTTACATTTCAGAGGATTGACCTTTAGATTCACTTCACATGCCCTTTCCAGAAATGTCCTGAAGTTTCGGTCATGCTCAGCTTCACCATTGCCTCCAACTAGTAAATCATCTACTATGATAGTACATGGATAGCCTGAAAAAAAATTGCTCCATTGCATGCTGAAAGACTTCACTGACAGAATTTATTCCAAAAGGCATTCTGAGAAATCTGTATATACCAAACTGTGCATTGAATGTAGTCAGTAGTGAAGATCTGCAATCAAGCACTACTTGCCAAAATGAACTCTTTGCATCTAAGACAGAAAAAAAACAGTGGCATTTGGCATGAGGGTAGCAACTTCCTTGACTGTACACATAGAATGGTGGGGTCTCTTTAATGCTTTGTTTAAGTCTCTTGGGTCTATACATATTCTGATTTCATCTTAGCTTTTCTTAGGTGCAACTACCATGGAAGACACCGATTCAGTTGATTCTGTAACTGGACAACTCACACCTTGCTGCACCATTTTATCTAACTGTGGAGTTTGACTCTGTTCTGCATAGCTATCGGAACTCTTCTCACTGGTCTGACCACTGGACTGGCCTCTGGGTCTAATTTCATGGAGTACACAACTGGAAGTTTACCTAGCTTGTCTTTGAAAATATCAGCATATTCTGTGAAAATAGCATCAGTGAAACTGGAACTAGGACATCTGCTTACGTGATGGACTTCTTTGGTAAAAGAAAGCAGTTTCATTTTTAAACTATCACTGAGACCTAAAAATGACTGTACAGGTATTTTGGCTACATAAAACTGCAAGCTGTAACTGTTCCCAACTGAATATCATGAAAGTACTACTGAGCCTTTGGTTTGAATCTCTTCACCTCCATAAGCAACAAGCTTTGCACAATTGGCCAAATTAAGTCATTCACCAGCTCTTACTCAAGCAAACATTTTTGCTGACATAACATTGCACTTTGAACCAGTGTCCACTTTGAGCTCTGTGGGTTTACCATTAATCAGGACAGTACAAAACATTCCATTTCTTTCCAACAAATCTACTGCATTAACCTTTTCACCAACCACTGATACACTATCTACATACAGAGCTGCAGCTTTCTATATGATTAGCTTGTTTTTTTGAGTGACCTGTCTTAATAAATGAATGAGGCTTGCTTGATTTACAAATTTTTGAGTGTGGTTCCATTTTTTACACTTGAGGCATTATTGACCAAATGCTAACCACTTTTCTCTTTTGGACTCATGATTGGAATCATAGTTACAACAGTTAACAATGATACCTGACTTGGGTTTTGCTGACTCACCCTTGTGCTGCACTGGCTGACAGGTTCAGTGCAACTGTGGTCCAAAACCTAGTGTGTCCATTTTACTGAGCTAGTCTTAGAACTTGCTGGAAAGGTATGGGTTCTCCCTGGAAATCCCACAGGTGCTGCAGCTGCCATGTGCTTAGGCCTGTTTCTGTTAGCCACGTGATGCATGTTGTCGAAATTTTGCCTAGAGGCTGCTGAATCCATACTCTTATCATTTGCAAGCATGTTTGTGCACATTTCTGTAAGCTTGTGCATTTGACAAATTTCTATGGCATTGGTCAACATTAAATCACTGTCTCAAAGCAAAATCTTTCTCACTGCAGCATTATTAACACCACATCCAAGCCTGTCCTTTATCAAATTGTCTTTCAAATCACCAAATCTGAATGTTTTATCTTTGTTCCTCAAGTCAGTAATGTAAGCAGCAAAAGTTTCTCCTGGCTTTTTGTCTCTTGTATAAAATAAGTGCATCTCTAATGTAACATTTATCTGGGGGTTAAACATTTCTCTAAATTTATGTTTCAAGCACTCAGGGTCCTCCCTTAATTCAGTTTGTACAAGAATTTGATGGTTTTCCCCTTCTCCTGCATATACTGCTAGTGCACAGACAAATGAACGCTGTCTTTCAATGGCTTCTGACTCAGCTAAGTTAAGCAAAATGAATGCCCTTGTATGTATATCCTTGTCAGAAAAAGCTGCTTGTACAAAAATATCATATTCCTGCTCAAATACTCTCCAATTCTCTGCAATATTATGATCAAACACAAGTAGACCGGGTCTGTGAAATGCCACTGCCATGCCAACACACAGTAATAAAGACCCGTGGAGTTATGTATGAACATACACACATATATGTCAGAAATTTATGCTAGAAACTTGTAATTATGCTCAACAGCACAACAGACACTTAATACCCGGATGTTCAGAGGCATTTAATTTAATTTGCCACTTGACCTCTCTGTCACAAACACTTTGAAATCACTCTAACTTTTCCTGAATTTGTTCAAGTATGCCAAATTAAAACTTAGAACAATTTTGACTATCTTTATGATTCAGGCAGTATTTTTTTTTTTTTTTCCTCTTTTTTCCTTATGAACTGTACACAGTACAAGAAACTTCTCTATAAAATGACTATATGGAAGTCACGCCAGGATGAAAGCGCTTTAACCCTTGCGCTTATTATTTTTTTGGGACTACTTTTTGGTCTGTGCTTGCTTTTGCCTTTTGTGCTGGGCTAGCTTAGTGGTGTATTCGTTTCATTGGTGGACTGTTCCTAGTTTTATTTCTTTTCCTTTCGAAATAATTCTACTTTGCACAGAGTAAATTCTTCAAAATAATTGTACTGTAATAAAGCACACACTGCAAACAATTTGCACACTCTGAGATACTTCAAACAACTCTAGTTACACTTTAAATAGCTTTAGTCAATGCAAAATAGTAGCTTATATCAAAAAACATGTTGTTTACTAAAAATGCAGTTGCTTTGCTTTTCCATGCTCATTTTGCCCTTGTATTGTACTTGTTATGTTCATTTGAATTTTATCATGCTTGTTATACTTTTCTTGTACTCATTTTATTTTTAACATGCTTGTTATACAAATCAGAAGTAATTCTGAGCGGTCTTGAGTATTTAGAATAATTTTATGAAATATCATGGTTTTAAACATTTTGCTTAATCAATAATACAAAATGAATAATAAGAGAAGTGCCACTATGAATTAACTCAAAAAACACTAAAGTCTCGACAAATCCACAATAAAATAAAGTGTAATGGAGAAACACGGCAGATAGAACAATAAATAAACCATTAAATGGTAAGCCCTTTCACATCATAAATGGGTGCTTCATCAAACCACCAAAAACATCATCTCATTAAGCATAGTCATCCTTAAAGTAACAGTACTAGTAGTATAGTGAATATACTAAGAGTTGTTTGTTTATCTTTTTGGCTTTTTCCCAGTTAGGGGTTGCCACAGCGGAACTCCAGTCTGCTAATGATTGGCAGTCGGTTTTTATGGTGCCGAGTTGCCAGCCCGATGCCCAACTTTCAGCGAAGGCATGCCCATTCACACATGTCTTTCGGAGGCCACTCGACCGCGAGGAGGACATGCAGTATATATATTTATATATATATATATATATATATATATATATATATATATATATATATATGTAAATTTTTTTACAAAACAATATTACAAATTATTTCAAAGGATGAGTTTTAGACTCATAGAATGTATACAAGAAAGTTTACTGTTAGGCGATCTTAAGAATATGGTAGAGCAGTGTGAACTTAGATGGATATAAAGATTTCAAGCAAACCGGTTACCAGGTCTGAATGATAGAGCTTCTATAAAATCTTATTTAAAAGCTTGTCCTTTGAAATAATTTGTAATATTGTTTTTAAAACTTTTTACATATATTGTTACATATATTTTTTATATATATATATTCTTTGTAAATTCTATATCCTACTAGTACTGTCCCTTTAAGGATGACTATGCTTAATGACATGACATGACTTATTTTAATGTGATAGTGAACTGCTTTAGTACTTAAGTGGATGTGATCATGTTTTTGGTGGTCTGAAGAAGCACCTATCTATGGTGTGAAAGCACTTACCATTTAATAAAAAGGTTTCTCTATTACACTTTATTGTATTGTTAATAATACATTTTTGTGCTTTTCATTTGATTAATAATGAGTTTTGTGCTTTATGTTTGATTAATAATGCTTTTTGTGCTTTCTGAATGCTTTGTAATGCAGGCTAATCATTCACAATAAATTACTTATTAAGCATAATACTCAAAACTTTCTCCCTTTTTACTTCAATTCAGGAAGAAAAACAAGGAAGAAATAAAATGCATTTTGCTGTTATTGTGTTTCCTATTCATTTATGTAACAATGACTGCTAGTTAGTTTTGTGTTGAGAAATATCTTTCTTGTATATGTTTATTTTTTTTTACACAATAATGTTTGCTAGGCATTTGCTCTCTAAAATTCTAGTGCAAATGATCAATATGTAATAATATCAGACAACATGAAAATAAGTGGGTGAAAGACTTGTGCTGTCAGGACTATCTGACTGCAGTATATCTAAATACCAACAGGAAAAGTTTATAGTTTAGGAAAAAGTGAACTAATAAACCCCCGCTGAGTGACAGGTGCAGTTTTCCCCTAGTGAAGGTGTGTTGGTAGGAGGAGTAAAAATCAAGCCGATAAGTGTCACTGTCCTTGGGTGAGTAAGGAGTGTTCACAGATAAGCAAGCTTGTTGCTATTATACATTGAGCTTATTAAAATGCTCTGTTTACATCCCTTAATAAGCCTGTTATTGTGAGGGACGTCTTGGGGTTCTGGAAGGACATGACAATGTGAGAGAGAGTCTGTACAAATGTATTGGTATGAGCTAACATGTATATAATGGAGGTGTTATTTGGCAATGATATGTACATGGTGTCCATCACTGGCACTATTTGATTTGTGTTACTTGCCCCACAATATTTTTCATGCCCCTTTGTCTTTCTGTGGAATGCAGTGGCTCAAAAGCTATGGTTGAGTGAATGAGAGATTTTTTTTATTACTATTTTATGTGACAATGGACATAGTTTTCTAACTATGATTTGGTTAATGTTCAGAAATCCGTGATTGTTTCCCCAGCCATCTTGAATCCTTTGTCCATCATAAACATCTCATGTTTTCATATGGGTCAGTTCTGTCTGGAGGTAAATATGGAAGCTCAGTAAGAAATGTAGATTGCCTTATTAATAATAGGTAAGTTATACAACAGAAAAGAATACATTTTCATGTGATATTAACTGACCATTGATAACGCATTTTTTTTATTAAATGTGCTGAAACAGGTATTTGTAGATTGTCTGTGACAAGACTACTTGGTAAATAGCTAGTGTGAAAAGCCAAGCCAGGTACTGAGGTAAAAGTAGATTACCTGCATGTCTCACTGTCTCCAAGCTGTTAAGTATTTCCAAGCAGTAAAGCAGATCTACATTTGTTCTTCTATGGAAAAGGCACTTAATAAAATTATGATTAAAAAGATCTTAACCTATGATATGCTGAAGATTGTTAGCCAGTAGACTGTGCCCTTTTCTCCTTTAAACTGCTTTGCACTTATAGATAGGAAAATACTAACCTTATATATTAAGCAAGCCTGGCATTATTCAAGGGTTTCACTTAACTGCTTCAATGTGCTTATTTTCCAGCTTGGAATACCAGCAGATAACATATAATGGGAAATGATAAAGACAAATTGCTTGCTCAACAGCTGTGCGATCATAATGAGACTATTACAAAGAATGTGCTTCCACATCTAAAGGTTAATCATTAATGACTGGGGTATCCAAAGCAATGGTGCATCATCTCTCTAAGGCAAGTCATTTGTTACACCATCACCTTTTATTACAGACCAATTTGGGAGGGAAATGCCAAATGCTTCTGTATTGCTTACTTATAGGGGTGGTGACACAAAGCTTCAAAATGCATCCCTCATTTTAACACATTTAATTCACTGCCTTGTTTCCCCTCTTAATCACTTTGTTAACTTCTGTTTAAGAGACTGGATGCTTTAAAGAGCCTGTGACTGTATTTTTTGTCTCATTCTAAAGGTTTGAGACAAAATAATGTGATATAATAATGAGGGATAGAGTCATGGCTTTCACTGATGACTGTGTCTGACTCCATGACCTCATTATGTCACAGAGTGTCAGCAGCTGAGGCACTACAAAAGCAAATGCATCCCTTCAAATTTATCTCCAGAGTAATCAGTCTCACTGCAGCATGGCTTGTTAGGAGCTTCGAATCCATCAGAGCTCATTACTGACATTTGCTCAGAAAAAACAAACAGGCCCTCCCCTTATCAGAATAATGAGACACAATGTTATTTTGTCACTAAACTGGAGCAACAGCACTTATTACTGCTGTTTACTGTATTCTGATATCCCTGCAATAAAGAATACCATCACAATATATGCGGTTACTGTGTTAGCTAATAACTTGTGATGACGGGCCCACTCACTTATAATAACTCAACCAGTGATCACCGTCTTTTATTTTATAAAATACAGAACAGGTCTTTGCATATTTTTTTTTGAAACTGTTCTAGCATGAGAATCTCATTAGAATACTTTTTTGAATAAGTTCTTACAGAGGGTGCTTCATATTTTGTGTAAAAGACTTGATTCTTTTTCTTTTTAATAGCCAGATAATAGAGCTAACAAATGTAACTCTTATGTTGTTTGTTTTATTCATTCACCTCATCTGAGTTTTGCTATTTGCTTTATCCTATTCAGTGTTGCAGGGGAGCTGTGTCTGTACTAGTGCTCAGGAAACACAAAGCAGAGAAGCAATTATAGAAGGGATGCCAGCCCATTGCGGGACAGACAGACAGACATGACAGACAGGCAGATATGCAGGCAGACTGAAAGATACCCCCTGACACACACACACACACACACACACACACACACACACACACACACACACACACACACACACACACACACAATGGGACAGATAGACAGACATGACAGACAGGCAGATATGCAGGCAGACTGACAGACACCCCCCTGATACACACACACACACACACCCACACACACACAAAAGTATGCATAAACATGTGCATGCACACAAGTGGCAAATGTAGGTACTTTCCAACTTAGCTATAACTGGTGTTTTTAGAATATGGTAGAAAAGTTGACACCATGACAAAAGCATGTGTGTGCACAGTAAGGACATGCTGATTCTACAGAGGAGACCCCCTAGCCCCAAAGTGAACTGGACAACCAAGCACTGGGTGGCATCAATGCTAATTCTTGCATCTCTGTGCATCACTGCTTATCTGGTTAACAGTTTTGCTGACTGCTAATCATATTGTGACTAAACAGCAACAAAATTATTACAAATATGGGCCAGTTTAATGAGCTCATTTTAAATATTCAGCAGTGCTACAAGCCTTCATGCATACACATGGGCTCCATCCAGCTTTCCACATACGTGCATATCTTCTGATGATTCTATAGCACAATCTACAGATATTATTTCTAACTTACTGGACATTCTGCTTACTTGGCAGAAGCATCTGTTCTGAAGTGCTGTTTTCAGTGGCAGTCTAGGAGCAGTGGTTTTACAAGAGCAGTATATACACAAGAGGCATATATATTGTCCATGTATAATCCTGTTCCACCTCTTCTCCTTACCCTTCTTACCAGAAGCACCATTTTCCTACTACCACAGGCCATCCTTAACACACGGCTTGCAGAATCTACCTACCTCTACAGCTGCATGACTTTCATGGACCTACACTCACCTAAGCCGGAACATTCCTCCCTATATTCTGCCCTATTCATGCCTACATCTGTTCTTTGCCATTACTCTACTTCCCTTTACGAAGTGTTTCAGTCATACATGTTTTAACCACGACTCTCATCTTAGAAAACACTTCTTTCTAACTCCTCAATCATTTTAAATTCACCCTTCTGCTAACAATAATACATATATTCTCCAGCCTTCACTGTTTCACCCTTCCCTATTCTATTTATCTGCAGTGTAAGCCCTCATCCCTATGTCCCTTGCTTTCATGTCATACATTACTCAGGTTCTCCACCTCCCTTTTCACTTCTTCATCTACACCAGATTTGATGACAGCATATATTTCTGCATATATAACATACCCAAGGCATCTGCTGTCCTAGCTACTCTAAAGCCTTCTTTATCAGATTTCACTCCTTTCCTTTTCTATACAAATCTGTAACATCCTACCTTGTGCTGAAAGTATCTTTTGATTTTTTTAAACTGAGGTGGTTACCTTTTAGTGCATGAAAGGACAATTTTATAATGATATACATTTGCTGTAGAATGGAACACTTGAGTGCTGTTCTCAAATCACAGTGGGTGCATAGAACACTCAATGGCCCTATGGAACATCTATATCACAGATTACCTTAGACAGAATGTATTCCCATTGATGTGACTGAAACTTGCAGATTCATATAGCAATAACTCACGCCTGGGTGTGGGTAATGCTGGATTTACCCACGGTTGGCATGGTTTGGTCCCGAGGGTGAAGCCCGAGGGACCAAACAAAGACAACCGTGGGTAAATCCAGCATTACCCACACCCAGAAGTGGGTTATTGCTATTATACAATGACATTATTTAAGAAAAGAAATAATTACTTTTCTTAAATAATGGCATTGTATAATGCCTCTTTGCTGCCCTTCCGCAGCTGTCTGGTGTTCCGCGGCAGTTCTGATGTACTGCGCATGCCTGCGCAGTACATCAGAGCTGTGGGCAAAAGCAACGGAGAACGCAAGATCTACGTTGCTTTTTACTGTCTCGCTATGTTAAATGGGTTTAACATAGCGAGACAGCTTTAAAATAAGCAACGGAGATCTGCGTTGCTTTTTTTAAACCTGTGTCGCTATGTTAAACTCTTTTAACATAGCGAGACAGTGTTTTATACTAACGGAAAAAGTCCGGGCGACCGGACCTTTTTCCGTTAGTATATTGAGGGATTTACAACGGGCACGCTGGTTGGGCTGGCCAGTCAGCGTGGACGTTTTAGAGGAGGCATTGTATAATTGCTGTTAATTACTGGGTAGGGTTCAAATTAAACCAGGAAAGCATATGCAAATATGTTGATTTAAGGATAGCTCCTTCTCAGAACATGAAGCATTGCCACAAATGACCTATGCACATTCCTTGCCATCAGAGATGATATATAGGAATCTAATGTCAGACAGCACGGGCTTCTTCATGGGAACCATTTGAAATTCCAACTCATTATTGCATGTTCCAGAACAGCAAGAATGAATAACTGAAAATGTGAACTTAGATATGTTATCTGAGAATGATGTTTCTTGGAATATTTCCTTTTCTCTAAGGTAATGCAGCTTAGAGTTAATATACATAACTTTGGGGCAGGGGGCTTGACCCCTACAAAAAACAACTTTAAAGGAGACAATAAATGTTTAACACTTGCTGTTCTCATGTATTTTCAGTCTTTTTTCTTTTCATTTCGGAACTTGTTATTACACGTCTGGAAGAAAAACAAACCATTCTGATGGACATCTAGCATTAATAAATTATACACTAAACGAAAGAAGCCGCTGTCTAAAAATAAAAAAGTGAGATCCCAGAACTAAACAAGCACACTTATTACTGGACTTTCATTCCTTCTGTTCTTTGTGTCTTACTCTAATGTTTCATGTGAGATGGAGAATCCTTTAGAAGGTCTGTTAAATTCCATTTGTTACAAATTTTAGAAATGTGAATTATTAAGTGAACTCAGCCAGACTTCTCTTACATATTTTAAGTTCTAGTTTTTAAATTTTCAAATAGTATGTATTTGGTTTTAATCATTCACTGTCTTATGTTACTTTTATATTTGCATATTGGTAGGCTTATGTATTTTGCATAAATAAATAAAAAACTGTCCAAAAAGAAGAGAAAAAATTTACTTTACCTCTCTATGCAACCATAATCACCTAACAAGTTGAAAGATACACAAAAATATCAGCAGACAAAGAATACTTACTGTGTAGGGCACAACTACTAAAGGATGCTGACAGAAAACAGAAGGACAGAGTACTGTCAAAAATCGTACTGTTTTAAATCACAGATAGCTGCTGCAGGCAAGATTCAAATTATCCATAGTTGCCCATCATAAGAAAATATGACATATGCAAAACTGACATCAAGGTACCTATTAATAGTAACTGTTTCTTGAAAGGCAATAAACTGATAATTCCAGATATTTCAAAGAGAAATAGCCAATAGACCTTATTAGGTATAATGAAGAGAAAGCATTAGTGTGAGAGAAGATCTGATTGATAGTTTTGGATCAGTTTATTTAGATTTTATGTAAGTGACACAGATAAACACAGAAATGAACATTTTCCTGTGCAGATGTAGGATGTATCCAAAACGCTAAGGTTGCAGTCCAGAATTAATAAATGTGGTCTGGTAAATGGAACAGAAAATCTCACTGAAGTCCTTGATGTGTATTCCAAGTCTCATTGTAGTCCTTGATGTGTATTCCAAGTCTCAGTGTACTCCTTGATGTGTACTCCAAGTCTCACTGTACTCCTTGATGTGTATTCCAAGTCTCAGTGTACTCCTCGATGTGTACTCCAAGTCTCACTGTACTCCTTGATGTGTATTCCAAGTCTCAGTGTACTCCTCGATGTGTATTCCAAGTCTCAGTGTACTCCTCGATGTGTACTCCAAGTCTCATTGTAGTCCTTGATGTGTATTCCAAGTCTCATTATAGTCCTTGATATATATTCCAAATTTTGTGTAGTGAAGCTTGTAGGATCAACAACTACACTTTCTGTCCTTCCAATGTGGGATAAAATCTTGACGTATTTGGAATCCTGCAGTCTGTTAAAACTGACAGTGGTTTTCTTTTTAGTATTTTTTGTGTCTGCTGCATGTAGTTAGTTTTGTACAGGTTTGGGCATATGCCACACAAAGATTACTCCCATGATGCTGCAAGAGAATGGAATGGTTACAAGTTTAAGTCTATCCCAGACAACACTGTCATCTATAAAAGTGTTTCAAGGAAATACCCAGTTTTTGTAATGTTGAGAGTCTACAGAAGTGCAGTATTCCCAGCCACAGAAGTACAGCCTGCAATTTTAAGTTTACTCTAATTGTAAGGACCCATCTAAGTGAGAGAGCTAAAACCTGAAGAAATTGTTGGAGAAACAGAATATATACAGAAAGACAAAATGATCACTTATTCAGGTAGGAAATTACAAGCCACAATGCTTGTTTTTAAGGTGGGGCAACAGAACTGGTAAGACTGTATAATCGAGGAAAACATTTTCCTGGCATAGCTCTCAACCTCTTAAGAGGTTAATGTGGAACACAGAGCCTAACAATGTGTGACAAACAGCCAAAATATGGGACACCCTATTTTCGCACTGCGCAAAAGTGTACCATTTCCAAGGTGCCTGGTTGAAGAGGACTTTCAAACAAAACCATGAAGTTCAAGTACATAGCCAAAAATTAATACTGTACATTTCTAAAATTCTGTAAAAAACACAATTTGTAATTTAAATCAAAGCATGTTATACAAAGCATAAATAACTAAATACAAAACAGCACTACTATAGAGTATCAAACTAAAATTAAAACTACTACTATTTATTTATGTATTTGCATTTGTTTACTGGGGTGGTCCACTCAGCCATAGTGAGCCCATATTCATTGAAAATCCTGAGAGAAAAGCTCCAGGATCAATAAACAATACACGCAATAAACAATACATATAATACAATAGATCCACATGATAAGTACATAACAATGCACAAGTTGCAACAGACAATTGAAATCTAGATACATTATTAGATTACTGTATGAAGGATAAAGTGGTTCATGCAATTAGAATATGGCAAATAAGGATATAAATTGGGATAATTAAGTTACTTATGTAAGTAACTAAGGTTGTTGCAACATAGTTTGAATAATTGACACTATAGGTGAGCAAATGTAGTAGATAGTACCAGTACTGCAGATTAAGTAAAATGAGATAGGAAGCATTATAACAGAGTAACATTTAATGTAGATGTAGGGTAATATCAGGTTTTTAGAAGTGCAGATGTGGCACACTGCCATAGAGTGGAAAGGTGTTGTCTAAGGGATTTTTTTAAAGAGAACTGCATTACCATACAGAATCAAGCTAAAACTGCCCATTAATGCTATTTCCTACAATTTTGCATTTCTCTAAATGTTTGCTAAACACTATCCTGCTATAAACTTACACTCTGGCATTAATGACTTTACATACTATTACTGACCCACTGGAGTCCTCACTAATTCACCTTGACCAACTGAGCTAAATGACATCAGGAACTTACCTCTGTATAGGTATGTCAAGCGGCTCCATCAGAAACCACACTGGGCTCCAGAAGAAAAAAAAGCCAGCAAGGTAGGCAGCTCTAAACGCCAGTAACTGTGGCACAAAACAAAAGGCAGGCAAACTCCACAAAACCTCCAAACCAGCCCAAAAGAAGTGCCAGGGTCCAGATGTCTTAACTATACTCAATAAACCTCACCCCTTAAGGTTAAGATGGAATTAGGATCTTTCTGTGAGTTGAGCAAAGGTTTGGACTGGAAGCACTCTGCAATGCATACTCTTACGGGTTACAGCTTACCGCATCTTTTCTCCTAGTCCTTCAATCCAAATCTCCTTCTCCAGTGCATTCTTCCAGCCTTCTTCACTCCTTCACTAAAAAGGACTTGTAGCAGCTGTAGAAGGAAAAGTCAAAACTTCTCCAGGAAAAAAAGTGCATTCCAAAAATAAATGAAAAAATAAGTGTTCTGTGATACCCATTTTTCAAGGTATCACAATGGTGCGAAAACCCTTGTGATGTTATTGTCGGCTGTGTTGTTAAGGGAAAGTCCTGTAGTGATTGGCCAATTTCTTTCTCACCTCATTGGCTTGCTTTGACTAGAAAAATTAATTTTTGGTTGGCTCATATACCTCAATGCCAATTGACTCTATTTGCGGTATATGAGCCAATCAAAAAATGCAAATTGGAGCCTCCACTGTTCAATGTGGAACAGTGGAAAAGCACTTCAGAAATTCTTTAAATGTGGAGCATTCTGCATAATCCAGAGCACTTGGTTGCTTAGTTTCCTCTTTATATTTCAGAACTTACAAGGTCTCTGAAATAAATGGAAAATGATTACTGTTATTGAGTAAAGGCATACACTTCCAGACATTGCTTACATTTTGAAATGTATATGACATGACAAGGAGAACTGAGAATGACAATTTGCAAGCTTGGGCTTCAGAATCTATAAGAAAATTTGATCAACATAAGAACATTATCAGAATGTTAGCAATAGTTACAAAACACATGCAAGTATTAAAGATGATGGGCCAGATTCATTAACAGCTACACTAAGTGCTGCTATCTTGCCGCTCCACAAATATGATAGCACACTATTTGGTATTCATTGAAAGCTCTTGTGCAGCCTCCAAATAAATGGAAATGACAGAACCTGTTAATGACAGCATAAAGCATTGAATTACATGCTAATTAACCAATCCACCATGATGAAGCTATTCAGGATGTTATAAAACAATTATGTACATTCAGTACTAAGTTTTGCCTTGAAGTCCAAAACCCTTTGGAATACAGGCACAATGACACTAAAAAAAGTGGTAGGGGTTGCTGCTGCTATCATTATGCTATATGTGCAACATGCTTCAAATCAAGGTGCTGCTGCCAAATTTCGGGCAAGAACAGGAAGAGTATTTAAACCCCATTTGACTTATGCACCGTATGACTTAGAAACTGCACAGTGATACAGGGTGGACCAAGGAAACACTAGAGAAACTATGCAACCTAGCCACCCCCACTTCAGGCCCCAGGGAAATCATGGAGAATCCATTCCAGTGGAAAAAAAGTTATGTGTAGCATTACATATGCTAGCTACTGGAACTTTCCAGAGACCCACAGTGGATATATTACGGGTGTCACAAGCATCAGCCTCTGGAATATTACATCAAATTTTAAATATAATGCTAAAACATGCAAGGGATCACATCTGTTTCCCACACACCCCACAGGAGAGAGTAGGAACTATACAGGATTTCTGTGCAATAGCACACTTCATTGACGTTCTAAGGGCCATAGACTGCACACCCATAGAAATAAAAGCATCCATATGGTGAACACAGAATAAGGTATATCAACAGAAAAGGATACTACTCTGTAAACTGTATGGTTGTCTGTAATACCCAAGGGATCATCTACAATGTTTGTGCATGTAACATGGGCAGTTTTCATAACTGACACATATGGCACACCTGAGGTTCCTATTACCTGATCAAACATTTAGGTTAGCGAATACCTAAATGTTGATCTGGTAATACCGAAAGCAAAAAAATGTGAACGGATGATTTAACGCAGGGAAAGACTTCCCTTGGCCATTATGTGGATTTTGCCCCTTTCCCCACTGTAGAGCGATCTCAGAGTTTGCATATTTAGTTGGGGGGTCATCGGGGTGTGTGGGGTGAAGCCCCCCACTTCATTTTGGTTTAAAACTTTTTTTTTTCGGCCGAGGGAATTCATTCCCTACGTTAAATTGGCCATTCACTGTTTTAATTTTTCAATATTACCAGCTAGACATTTAGGTATTCGCTAATCTAAACATTCGATCGAGTAATATAGACATGCACACCTGCAAGCAGTGCACAAGAATTGTTCGAGGTGACATGCCACAAGGGCATCTAGGTGTGAGATGCAGGTTATGCACTGAAGCCCTGGTTCATGAGAAACCTACACAAACCCACTGAGCAAGGATACAATGAGGCCCATGCTCAAATGAGGAATGTCATAAAATGTGTGTTTGGATTGCTTAAATAAAGGTTGCAGTGTCTAGACAAATCAGGAGGTGCCCTGTAGTATGACTCAGGCACCTCTGCACAAATTCTCACAGTTTGTGCCATGTTAGACAATATAATTCTCATGAAACAGCTTCAACATGGACAGCAAGAGGCAGGACCACAGTATAAAGGACCACATCATTTTCCAGCAATAGCACCAGCAGATGCAGATGAGATTCTGAAGAAGAGCCACCAGCTGCAGATGGTGCTGGCAGACAGAGGACTGCACAGTGTACCTTGGCCCTCACTAAGAGGCAAAGGATAGCACACACACACACACTTACATAGGTCAAAGCCTAAGATTCCATGCATATACAAATAGGAAAACTGATGCCTGTCAGAATCCACAACCTTTACTTAATAGTGTAATGGTTATGTTCTGGTAGCATCAGACAGGAACAACCCCCAGGGACACAATATGTACCTGAAGTAAAGACAAGGTAAGTGTTGAACCTGTAAAGAAAAAAAAATGTTATATAACTGATTACTTTTGTATGGAAGTATGTATATGCTAAGTAGAACCCTTGTCTGATGTCTACAGTTATGTCAGTAATAGCTTCCATGACTGATGTTGACAATATACAGCTATGTGTTCTAACCAATACTGTCCATCAAGCATTTCACCTGACTACTGTTGGAACAGGAAATCAAACCTTTTTTTTTGCAATACATATTGATAAAGGCAAACTTGTAATTAAGGGCCAGTGCAGAGTCATCATCATTTGTACAGGATGGGTGGGGGTGGCAGGAGGGCAAGGCTGACACCAAAGAAGTGAGTCTGTGCAAATATGAGACACGTGTTTATTAAAGTAGAGACCAGTAACAAGCGATGTATAGCACTCACCTGTACAGATTAGATAGCTTGTATGTGTTAGGTGGTATGGGCACATTTTTTTCAGTGTGTATGTGGTAGTGTCTGCATGAACACATTCAAACACTGTGTTAGTACTAAATCCTGGCATCTCATATAGGTGTGACCCATACATGGAAGAGTAGTCAGTTCAGCATCATCACTCTTGCCCACAAGACCTACCTCTGTCAGTAGTTGCTCTGCTACTACCACTGCCCTTGCCAGAAGTTGGGGTGCTACCTGAATGTGGGTGATGTCTGCAGGATGAGCTGTCATCACAACTAAATCCAGGACCATAACCCTATTGCCTACCATGTCTTGGACTGATGATGCAGTAGAAGTAGTGCCACTACAGTACTGCAATCTGGCATGGCAACATCTACTAACATCAGAAGATGTAGTTGCTCTATGTGGACGTGGATGCCCACCCTTCCCCTGCAGACATTCCATTGCAGAGACTTCCTGATCCAGTGTGTCATCCATCCTGTCCAAGAAGTCATCCACTTAGTTCAGGGAATCGCACACATCAGAATGCATGATATTTACTACTCACATTATCTCTCCTGAAGCACTGGTGGAACATGCCTGTGCCTCCATTACTGCTGCACACATATGTCTGATGGCAACTAATGACACACCAGCATCAGGAAGAGGATGGATAGCAGAGGTCCTCCAAGCACCTCTACCAAACTTCCATTGTGGCACTTCATCATCAAGATGGCTACAAACAGAATCAACCAGCTCTGCAACTGAAGTAACCACACTACTCTGAAAATGGTGTCACCCTGAGCCTGTCTTATATCAGAGGGCTCCATGGCATGGATATGTGTAGGCATACTGACTGTGTCTGAAATATGGGTAGGGGATGAGCAGGGAGCATGGGAGCTGCAACATCAGTGTCAAACTGATACTCTCCACCCCAGACTGTGCCTCTTCATTGCCACTATCATCATGAGAGGCTACCAATACTCTGACAGTGTCACTGTTATGATCACCTATGATAACAAGCAACAAACACAACAAAGAGAGAAACAGGGAATGAAAATAAACAAAACTTTGTTATACAAAAAAATGTTAAACTATAATAGATGCTAAAGCAATACAAATTTTAGTCTCATGCCTAAATCTACCTTATATACACTAACAACAATAAAAAGGTTGTGCTTACCATGAGCAGGTGGTCCTGCATTATACAATGCAGATGTCCCTGTATGTAAAGAATGGACAGGAAAGAAGGCTGATATGTATCATAAGGCAAATGAAGCAAGAAACAGAGAAAATACCCTTTACATGAGCAGCTTAAGAATAATCTCATAAAAAATATACTAACCAGATGAATCCCCAAAACCAAACATCCCTCTTCTATCTCTCTAGTACTTTGTCATCTATCCCACACTCTCACTGGCTCTAAATATGTCAGATATATAAGATATATGCATATAAAGATATATACAATGACGCTTAAATTATATTTGTTTTGCATACCTGGAAGTTCTGATTTAGACTGTCCATTTCAGCAACAACATCAAAGATTCTATAGGAACCCTATGCCGAACTATCTGGATCCCTGACAGTGGACAGGAACTCCTATGTTTCAGTCCGTGGTTGTTTGGTAGCAGACCACTCCCCACCACAGCCACTTGTTCCAAGCTGTAGTCACTCTACTGTGGGCAGAGGCAATCATCTCACTTGCCCTGTGTCATATGTGGAAGTAAGTTCCCCCATCCCCTGTGACTGCATTGATGTCATCAACCACCTGCTGCCACATCCTGACTTAGGCAGATTTGTCACCTTTACATCTCCCTCTAACAGAAAAGCTCCATGGCAATGGAAGGCCTTGATAATGACTTCATTTTCTGCACCAGTGAATAGCAGCTTGCAGGGTAATAATTATAATATTTCTGAAATGCAAAAATAGGTGTTAAACTGTGTAATACATCACAGCATTAACAATACTAATTCAAAATGTATATGTAGAAATGGATAAAGCTATTATAGTGCAATATCCTTGTGTGTGTGTGGGGGGGGGGGGCTGCCAGGTAGATATCACAACTTTAACACATTCTTTGGGCTACACTTTTAAAATACCTGACCTTGCTACAACATTATATTATGCTATTCTGAAATAACAGCCACTTGTTCCAGGGCAGATGCATACCTGATCTGCTCTGAATTACAGGAGCTGCATACCAGATCTGCTCTGAGTTACAGCACAACGGCATGAAAATTACAGAACCAACTGATATTGCCAATGTCCTGGCAAATAGGTTTAGTGCTAACTTTACCCCCCGCTCACCCCTTAAAGGGCCTATATCTATACAGCAAGAATGCAGAGTCCCTGTAATCACAACTGTGCAGGTAAAAGCTGCACTCTCTAAAGCCAAAAACACAGCATCCATGGGACCAGACAACATCCCAGGCTGCATTCTACATGAACTTCAGAATGAACTGGCTCCCCACCTAAGCACCATATTCAGCTATAGTTTCACATCAGGCTTTGTGCCCACTGAATGGTGCACAGCAACAGTTATCCCACTGCACAAAGGGGGAGCCACCACTGATCCCAGGAACTAGCACCCTATTAGCCTGAAGAGCCTGATCTGTAAGGCCATGGAACGTATCATCATGGAACTCATAAACAAAGATATTGATAACCTCCAAACTCTGGACCCCACCCAGTTCGGGTTTGTGAAAGGCAGATCATGCCTCCTGAACCTGATCAACTTATTTGAGGCAGTCACCAAAGCTGTAGACAAGGGTAAGGTGGTTCACACAGCCTATCTTGAGCTCGCCAAGGCTTTCAACATCATCCCCCATTCTGGAATTATAGCTAAACTCACTAAACTACGTATAAATCCCTACATCACAAGATGGGTTGCTAATTAGCTCATTGACAGAACCCACACTGTAAATGTTGCAGACTCCAAATCTGACTTCAAACCAGTGACAAGTGGAGTACCACAGGGTTCAGTCCTGGGACCTCTCCTGTTTGGTATCTACTTCACTGAAGTACAGGCTAACACAGAAGGCCTTTGTCTAATAAAGTTCACAGATGACTGCAAACTAGGAGCCATAGTTGAGTCCCCAAATTATGTGGACATCCTACAGAAGAGCCTCACTGAGACGGATGCCTGGTGTCAGAGCCATGGCCTCAAGCTCAATGCCAAAAAGTGCATTGTCATCCTCTTTGGTAAAAACTCTCATGAACAACCACATAGGCGGCAGTCTACATAACGCCAAATGTGTGATAAGGGACCTGGGGACTCAGGTAGATAGTAGTCTCTCCTTTGATAATCACATCACTACAGTAGTCAGGAAATCATTCTACATGGCACACCTCATCACAAAAGGGTTCTCATCTCATCTAGGATAAAAGAGGTCATTGTTCCCCTCTACTCAAGTACAAGGCCACTTTTGGAATGTACCTCACAAGACATCTGCAGCAGCTGGAAAGTCCACAGAAGTACCTCACAAAGAGGATTACTGGTCTCAAACAGATGCCCTACACTGACCATTTCAAAAAACTCCAGCATTACTCCGTAGCATATCACCTACTCTGAGGTGATCTCTGCCTAACATATAAAGCTATGTCAAACCCAGAGCTGTTGGACATGCTACACCTAAAGAAATCCCAATTCCTTTGAGCTACATGCTCTAGGGACCTAAATCTTGTCACCAGAATAAACAGGACATGCTGGAGAGATACATTCTTGTCCCACAGACTTCCCATACTCTAGAACAAGCTACCCATCTATGTCAAGCAAAGTTCCTCATTAGCACTCTTCAAGAAAAATCTTGATAAGTGGATGGAAATAGGAAATACACCCCTGGGATCAATTCTGTGGCTCTGCTCGACAGGGGCACAGGAAAATAACTTTCTTGGGTGGTGTAAGCCAGGGAACCTTGTTGGCTAGGCTTACTTAGGCCCTTGGGCTGATAGCCTAGTACCTACCTATGAACCTATGAACCTATGAACTTTACATTTCCAAAAAATAAAACAATTAAGTCAGGTATTATTCTTTACCAAACTTGGTAATACAGGCAAATAACTGATATACATGGGCTATGCCAACAGTAAATGATAAAGAAAATGCAGACAAATTAAACAGAGGTTGTATTTGGCATTGCAATTCATCCTTAATGTTAAACTAAAAGCATTCTATAAAAAATAGCAACATACCTTGTAAATAAAGCAATTTAGTAAGTATATAAATCTCCTCAAAGTAAATTCAGCAGTCTTGAGCTCTCTGGATCCAAGCAGTCTCCCCAGCATGATACACATTCATTAGGTGCATGATTACCTTTATATAGTGCAGATTCAGCCCTCTAAGTACTGTGAGTATGCAGATAAGGTGTTAAATCATTAGCATTCCTGAATACCAAAATCTATACTAAGTTCAGAGAATGTAAACATGGTTTTAGGACCTACACAATTGCAAGCACACATCCTAGTACTGCAAGTATGAACACTGCAAAGTGTTACTCACTAATGGCTTTCAGCTGTCAATGATTAGTCTGACTGAAGGAACAATCAGTGGTCCACAGACTCCCTGCTTAGATGTACACTTACTGAGGGTGTGCCAAGGATAAGGCTTACAAAAATGCTGACTAAGATAGGAGAGCAACATTCCTAAAATTCAAATGCTATTTTAATGATCACAGTTACTGTCTCTTACTAAGAAATGTTGTGGACATTCAAGGAAGTACATTACTCATTGACACAGATTCCATATGCAGCAAAATGAATTGCTATTATTCTTTGTAAAGCATAGCTAAGGGAATGAGGCACCATAAATAAAGAGCAATATAGCTGTGGAGTTTGCACTCTTTGTTTAATATTGTGTGAGTACATTGCCGATATCCTAATCATCCAGACATTTACTAGCACATGAGAAAGAGCAACTTTCATATCTTGCTTCTGTTGCACTTTTGCATGTGACGTGATACAATCAGTATCACATTTTAGAACATTTAATTACTTTTTCTCCTTGCTAATACATGCCTCTGCCTCTGTCAAATATGGGAAATAATCTGATATGAGTTGTTCTTAATACACTGGTTTGATGGTTAAAATCCATGCAAGTTAATGTTTCAAGATAACAAAGTTGAGGAAATGTCCGAAATGTATATTTAAAGTACTTTTTCCTTTTTTTCCCTTTAGCTTTTGTCTGTCATTTTGCATTATGCGCATTAGCTGGTAGTGGTCAGTAGCAGTGAACAGCAGTTCACTCCCCAAGGTAAAAATTGACAAATTTAATTTGGAATGTCAGTAAACAGCACAATTGTGATTGGCACTGGTGCACTTTCCTCGGCACTCTGGACAGTACTGAATAAAGAAATTCAAGCTGTCCCATACCTATCACTATGGCATAATGATGTAAATGATGTGAGTTTAGAGAAACAGTACAGATGATGCAGAGTTTGAAACCTGTTTACAGATCATTTTACTGAGAGAGGTCATAATAAATATCGACACTTCTTTTTGTGTATGAATGTGCTGAGGTGGAAAATCCAGGTAATGTAAGTACTGAGTAAAATGGACAGTCAGATATTTCACTAACAAGGCAAGTATGCCACTTGAAATGATGTCACTATTAATTGTGTGTGCTCTGTGAAAAATGTAAGCATTGCTGCTTTTCCCTGTCCCTCTTGCATTTGCATGGCGTTACCAAAAGTCCTGATGTTGGGAGACATAAAAAATAGTACTGATGTGGCAAGGAGATATGAGAAGGCTGATTGCTAGATATGCACTATGATTCATTTCATGTTCCTTTAAATTGTTATCCAAAGAAATGTTTTGTATTTTTTTTTTTTATTTAATACAGCATATGAGCTGCTGTCTGTCCACTTTCATACTATTTGTCATTGACTACAAGTCTGGTAATGTATTACACAAAGTACATTTCTGATGTTGCAATTAGATGTGAGAAGGATGGATGTGTTACTTGAAAACACTTTTTGTTCTGGTCATTGGTAGATATGCCCATTAACTGAATTCATTTTACTGGCACTTTTTTTTCCTCTCGCATATATTTTTCTAATGCCTTTTGGCATTTGCTGTCCTCTTGGCAGTGCACAACCATGGTGCACTGCCTAAGGAAAATTTTTGTTTAGGCTGCCTTATGTAATGCAAACAAACTTGGTGGTGTTGTGCAAACATCAGCACTCTAGATAGTAGAAGAAAATTCACCTAAGAGTCAACTTTCTCTGTGGCTCATGGTGTAAGTGCAGTGAGATAAAAGAAAAGGACAGCTGATGCAGGGTTTGAATTCACTTAAATGATAATTTTACAAAGTGTGGTCCGAATACATACTTGCTCACATTTTGTGATATCTTTGTGTTGTTTAAAAAATACTATTCTCAGTATTGCTAACAAGTGAACTTTTGTCTGTCCACTTTCACATTATTTGTCAATGACTAAAAGCCTGATAATGCAATCCACAAAGTACATTTCTGATGTTGCAAGGAGAAGTGAGAAGAATGAATGTGTCAGTTACATTTACATTTTGCTTTTGTCATTTGTCATTTGTCATATAAGGGAAGTAAAAGGGAATATGAGAGTGGCACAGCTTACCCTGAATGCCCCCTTCAAAGACTTGAGGTAATAAATATACTAACAATGCTAATTTGAGAGAAGGGGGTGTTCAAACATGTCCAGATTTTAACTATCAAGGTTATGTTACTGGAGATCATGTTTTAGATCCTCAACAGTATCCAGAACTAAGATGGTCCAAATGGTTAAAGAACAAGACCCATACATCTACAGACCAGCAATGGCATCAACCCTGACAAGATCAAATGCCATGAACCCTCCACAGAACCAATGGAACTTGAGAGGGAAATCTATGACCAGAGGGAGGGGTGGCACATATGTCACACAGGGCAACTCCAGTATCCAGAACTAAGAATGGTTAAAGAACAAGACCCATACATCTACGGACCAACAATGGCATCAACCCTGACAAGATCAAATGGCCATGAACCCTCCACAGAACCAATGGAACTTGAGAGGGAAATCTATGACCAGAGGGAGGGGTGGCACATATGTCACGCAGGGCAACTCCAGGGCAGTGAACAATTACACCAGGAAATGAGGACAGCCATTTCAAATTCAAATTCTAATTCTAACAAGGCATTTGGTGTTGAAAGTTTTTATACAAATTTTACATTTGCTTCATCAAGTGTTTTGTCTACCAATTATATTTTTGAGAATGTTGAATCTAATGTTATGCTGCCACCTTGTGTTATTTTTACCAACTCTACAGGAGATTTTAATGTTTTTAATTTCCCTACATTTCATTTTAATATGAATCATTGTGACTTATTTTCAAAAGGTTTTACTTTTGTACCATACAAGTCTATTGATATCGCTACAGTTATTATGGACTTGAAACAATACATGCAAAAATTGAACTTTAATGTTTTGTATCAAAATCAAACTTTAGATAATTTTGTTAGCCCCTTTACTCTTTCAAGTACCTACAACCCCCCACTTCATATCATCATTCAGTTTTTCGAGAAGGTGTGTGAAGTTGATATACGTAATATGTTAACTAACGAAAAAGAATAGTTAGTTACAATCTTAACATATCTGAAAATACTATTTTGAATGAAGTTAAACAAAAACTGACTTAGGTTAGAATTATGAGATCTGACAAGGGGGAGGGGTAGTCATAATGAATAATTCTGACTACTCTAACAAGATGAAAGAGATTTTAGGGGGTAAATCATATTCAAAATCACCTATTAATGAGTTGAACGGGGCCTATAGGGGAATAAGGAATGAACTTCAGGATTTGTTTATTGAAGGTTCATTTATTATTGATGCATATAATTACCTTTCCATCCTTTATCCAAAGATTATGGTCATGTTTAGTCTCCCCAAATTACACAAAGACCTTTTTCAACCCCCAATGCCTCTGATAGTGGATGCAAACAGATCCATCACACAACCCACAGCTAAGTTTTTGGATATAAAAAGTTGAAAGATTTTATGTTTAGTGAAACACATATTTGTAAAGATTCCTGGGATTGTTTGGAAACAATTGATAGAGCACCCTTTAAGGATGCAAACACTTTTGTTTCTATTAACATTAAAGACCTTTACTCAGTTATTCCACGTGATACTGGTGTTGAATGGTTTAGTGAATATTTATATGAGAAAGGTGTTGAACATAAACATGTTATTGTTTTCAATCAGTTATTGAAAATAGTATTAAAGAAAAACTTTATATTATTTGATAATGAGGTTTATATGCAACAAGAAGGTATGGCTATGTGATCAGCATGTAGTGGCTTATGTGCCAATATAGTGGTTCTACTATGGGAGAAGAAGTATGTTTTTGGGTCTGTGTATTTCTCTTTTTATAAAATTTATACTCACTTTTTGGATGATTTATTTATTTTATGAGATGGACCAAGGGCCAAGATAGATGAATTTGTATCGTATATTAACATACCACAAACTTCTTAAAATTCACCCACAATATTGATGCTTGCGATATAGCTTTTTTGGATGTATGGCTTATCAAAGACTGTGAGAACAGAAGTTTTTTATCAAAAATATTTAGAAAAGAAACATATTCCAACAGTTTTTTTTTTACATTTTGCTAGTGCACATCCATTAAAACAAAAGAAGGTCATTGTAAAAGGGCAGTATGTATGAGAAGCCTGTATGTTGTCCACTACTGACTCATTTTTGGATGAGTGTGACAACCTTAAACATATGTTTTTGAATAGAGGATGTCCCATTTATTTGGTCAATAGTGTCATCCTAGAGGTTACAAACAAAAGGGAAAGAGGATATTTTGTACCATTATTGAGAGATAAAGTAAATGGGATATGTGGCCCTTGTGAAAGTGATTTTTCTGACAATCTTAGCAGTAGAGATGATTTTAGGAGTTATTTTATAACAACATACACAATTACCAACTTCAGAATATTTTACAGAAAAAATGGGTGATTTTAAGAAATGATAGGAATATTAAATTGTATGTGGGTGAATGTCCATTAGTGGTATATAAAAATGGTAGGAATCTCAAAAACATATTTGAAAGGAGACATGGGCCTTTTAAGAATGATGGAGCTATAAAAAATGTGGGTCATGCAATTTTGTAATTATGTTTATGAATGTAGTACTGTGCATATAAATAATAAGGATGTGGTGTGGTACTTCGTGGAAAATACAACTGTGCTACTGAAAAAAGTCATGTATTGTGCTCTTTATTGCAAATGCCAATGTTTTTATGTGGGGAAACTGATCGGAAACTAAAAAAACAGAGCTTACAAGTATTTGTATGATATCAGGACAAGAAAGGAAAGAAATGCCTTAAGTAAACATTGTATGGAAGAGAATGACAATTCTTTTATATTTGTGGTTACTGACAGTATTATTTTGGATTAGCGAGGAAGTGCTTGGTCATTATTATTAGAAAAACATGAGCTTTACTGGCAGTTACATTTAAATGCAAGCAACTGACTGGGTTTGAATGACCAAGTCTCCATTAGTTCACTGTTAAGATTAAAGGCATTGGAGAGGTGGGAAATGAACCTTTGTTAGTACTTATATTGAACAAAATAAACAAGATATATTTTATTTATTAATTTTAGGTATTGACATGACATAGATGTTTTTTACATTAAAATGCAGGTGTTTAGTTTGAATTATTATGATGGCATTTATTATGGTATTAATGCATTCCATATATGCTAAAGAAGTAAATTGGCTTTTAAATTTGATTGGTAGGATAGGGGTGTGTGTTGCTTTAACATTCAATGATGTGTGTTTCTTTTGGTATATATTCTGTTTGGACTTTTATTGATTTATCTGATGAAGTTCTTATTAGTAAGAATGAAAGTGCTTATCTTGTTTTAATAAACTATTTTTCCTTATTCCATGGCTGGATTCATCTTGCTCTCAATTTTTTGAGTACATTTTGGATTTACCTCATTGTGAACTGTTTTCTGGTGCCTTTGTACTGCTTTGAGCCATTTTTCAGTTTCAAGTGCAGTCCATTTTTATTCGGAAGCCTTTCTGTGCATCTGTTTGTTGGTCGTGTTTTATTTTGGATTCATTGCTAGATATACCAATTGATCAAATTAATTTTACTGTCAGCTTTTTTCTCATGAAGCACTGCAGCATTAAGCTGGTGTAGTGGTATTATATGTGGTATTATATATGGTGTCAGTATAAGGCTGATGCTTGGAATAAATTGGACAAGTCTGTAGCCAGTGCAACTGGCATTCTACACTCTGAAGAACAATGTCATCACCATTATGGTGACCTGAAAAAGCACAAGCAGGACCTCCTAACATAATAGGAAGATAAATATAGGACTACTAACACCACCTCAGTTGTGTAAGTATAATTACCCATAACCTAACTATGATATGGCATTAATTATCTAGCTGGCCAACACAGTCATTCATTATGCTTTCATATATATTCTTTTTCCTTTTGTACTGTACAGCTGCAGAGGAATAGCAGCAAACCATTAGGCAAACCAGGAGAGACTAATGACTAATTCACTTCAGAGAGGCATGGGGCAAGTATGCCTCAGGTCCACATGCAAGCCAGGTACATATTTTCAGTCCCACACTCCCTTGAGCAAGCATATATCCACCATGATATCAAACATGCATGTCTTCTCCAATATCTTTTGCTGCTTGCATTAGCCAATGAAAACACAAACTTAACTGTGTGTAGGTTCAATACCCAGGAGCAGCAATTATGTTTTGTTACAGGATAGTATATCTAAATTATTAACAACAATAATGAATGTTAGGAACAATCCAGTTATGGTAAGTTCAATTACTGTATGTGAATGCATATATCCTATACAGCACAGGGAAATAATGCTGCAACTGCTTATGTCCTAGCAGTGACATTTGTTTGTTTTATGACATATTAATACCTTCCTATCATATCTGGATGTTGCAAAGGTGTGCAATAGTCAGTTATCGCATTTGTTTATGTACTGCAAAAAAAGTGTAATAAAAAAACAAAATAATGTGACATGCCAGGAATCTAATTCTCCCTCCCTCTCTCTCTCTCTCTCTATATATATATATATATATATATATATATATATATATATATATATATATGTATATATTGTCTCCAACCCATGCTATCTCTTTTTTTTTGGCTTACAATTTCTTAACATTTTGCTGTTATATGCCTTGCTGCTGCTAACAAAATGACCATCAGCACAGACAAGTAGACCACACACTACAGCTCAGCCACCCCCCCCCCACAGACACCCAGCACTTCAGATTCACAATCTGTCACTTTTTTTTTCTCCACAACTCCTGCCTTACCTGCTTCACCTGCATCAGGTAGCTCTGCACCTGCTGCTGCTGGTGCAGTGGTACCCTCCAAAAGAAGTACAACTGGAGTTGTCAGTTTTGTCACTGGCAGGAGCTGACATGGTTTGTGGAGGATTTAATGAAGAGGAGCTTCAGTGCCTGAATGAGCAGGGTTGTTACAGTCCTGTGTTATTTTGAAAAATTAGGCAGCTGACACAGGATACAGTGATGTCAGCTCTGAGGGTAAGGACTAGATTCTCACTGTTTTTACTCTTCTGAAACTGGAAGGGGGTGTAGCTCTGATGTCCCTTATATACACCCAATCTTAGTATCCCCAAAATTTTGTGTCCATCACCATCCCTGTTTGTCTGTTTTGTGTCTGCTTCCTAACCTACCCTATCAACTTGAACCTGACCTTCCTAACCCCCTTCCCTAACATTCCTCTCTCTATTGAAAAGAAAATGGATACCTGT
Source organism: Protopterus annectens (assembly GCF_019279795.1). Classification (NCBI taxonomy): domain Eukaryota; kingdom Metazoa; phylum Chordata; order Ceratodontiformes; family Protopteridae; genus Protopterus; species Protopterus annectens. The sequence continues at coordinate 383,992,583 of NC_056731.1, forward strand.
CCCACAAAAAAATTACACCCCATCCATAGCTCTCCACTTCACCTATGTGTCTTATTAACACACATGTTTTGATTCATTTAGCTACACAACATTATGCTGTTGTTGTTGTTGTCACCCATCCCTGGTGTGATGACTCTCCAAAGGCATGAAATTCTTTGTCAATTCTATACTTATGTTCTGAAGATATGGCTAACTATGGTGCTCTCCCACCATTGTGCTGCAAATGCCTGTATTCTTTTCCCTGTGTTCTACCCTCTTCTTGTCCCCCCCCAATTTTCACTACTGTCCTTTCAAACCCTTTTTAACAATTGGCCACAAAGTAGGATCACACAAAACACATGGGCAGAAATTGCCCATGGAAAATCATTGACTTTTTGTTCTCAATATTTGCAAGGAAGTTGGCATAGCATGTCAATGTTGAGTGATAGTGAACACTGTTTAATTTCCTATAGCAAAAGCTGAGGATTTTAATTCCAGATGCAGTAGTCAGGTTATTTACACAATAATGTGCTTAAATCATCTGCACTATGGGAACATACGAGTAAATGCAGACAAAAAGCTGAACTATGAAAGAGTTCTTAGGCTGCTAGATGGAATGAACTATATGGTATGATGTCATAATGCCTGTTTGTAGACTGGTACTTTTGCATACTGTCATGGGGTAAATTACAACTTGAGGTCAAATTATTATTTCATGACATCTCATATTCCTATCATACAGTTAACTGCAAAAGTCTGTTTCTCTCTCCATTGTCAACATTTTATTAACATACCATTTGAATTGTGCAGCAAGACATCATTTGTAAAAACAATGCAGCCCCAACAGGGGGTCTGATTAAGCCACCCTTATCCTGCTTGTGTGTTAATGTTGTTTGTACTCCGCTACCTGTTCTTGGTCCCTGTTGCAAGCACTTTATTGTACAGAACATTCCAGATTACTAGTGAGGAAATAAATAAGAGTAACACACCATACAGATGATCCTATATGTCCTACAAAAATATCATTCCTATTCATCTCTTTATCTGTCTCTATCTCTCTCTGTTCTTGTCTTTGGTTTCAGTAAATTGTCACTGTCCTTCAATTGTGTTACTTAAATTTGAAGTAGTAATTCCGTTGTGACATGATGAGATAATGCTCACATGGATATATATAACTTTTTGACTACTTTCAAGGGTTCTAATCCAGGCATTGGCTAAGTGCTACTGACTGTTTTCAGTGCACTATTTTATGTGTACCTGTTGGCTACATATAGTTTTATTACACACCATTCTCCTGCTTCTGTCATAAACTATTTTGTCCCCACCTCTCTCTCACTCTATGTATCTTCTCCCTTCTGTGTCATTTATCTTCAACCTACCAATTCTAAAGACTTAAACCATGCCTGTGTTATGAATAGAACCTGCTGGAGAAACAAGTATTTATCCCAGAGACTACCCCTTCCCTGGAACAGGCTCCCCAATGTATGCGAAGCAGAGTTCCTTCCTAAACAAATTCAAGTGTAACTTGGACAACTGGATGGGAAACAGGAAATTAATTCCTGTTTTGGCACTGGTATCTAATAGACACAGGCATCCTGTAATTGGTTCAACTCCCCTGCTTGCAAATGTTTCACCTCCCAAGCCTCTGCTTACACTTATCAAGGGTAGCAGAACTTGTCAGAGATTTGGGATGCATGGCTAGGCTTAAAAAGGCCTTTGTCGTTGTTAGCCTAGTAAACACCTATAAACCTATGAACTTCTGCATTTGCACAAAGTCTGGAACTGACCACTAACTGCAGCTGAGGTTAAATGGCAGTACACAGCTTATGGCAAAATCATGTGACTTTTTGCCTTCAGTCTTCAGCAGCATTAATCTGGTGTCATTCCTGCTGCTGTGTTTAGCCATGTACAGCCTGGTTAATCTATTTCTGAACAAGACAAAGAGTTGAATGTACAGCTTACAGTTGTCAAGAGGGTAATGAAAATGAATCCATACATTCTTATTTTCTGCAATTTTCTGTCACATGGGAACTTTGTCAGTTATGACTTTCTACATGGTGTGTTTATATAATACTCAGGTATTCATTTTTTTCTTGGAATGCTCTCAGTGTTTGAATCCAGATGCATGCAAAAATGTTTTTGAATGTTTTGTATAACTATAGTGGCTGTAAATGTCGGCTACACCTTTCCTTAACACATCATTATCAAATTGATATATTAATGTGGCTTCATCATGTTGTGAAGCCTGTCTTGTACTGATATTGCCTGAATAATTATGGTGATAAAGCAGATAGTAACACAACAGAAATATGTGCAGAAATGAAACATGCACTAATGTGTTTTTATATCTATATTGTGTATTCCTGTCACCAACTGTCCACCTCTTCTCATCACTTCTGTATCATCCAGTAAACCTCTTTGATTCTAAAATGTTTCCAGAAGCCATGTTTCAACTAGCAATAACATGATTGGTTCTTCATGTGTTTCATAATACACCCAGTGATTGACTTAATGCAACTGTCATGACAAATGTGTAAATTATGAAACATGAACATGACCATAGCATACTTCTGTAAAGCTTATTCCAGCAGGTTCATAAATGGCTGTACACGTATAATGCTTCTTTGCACAAGTAACCAAAGAGCACCATAGACTACTACTAATTCCTATTCTAAGGTCAGCATATCAAGATATGATTATGCTTGCACTAATACTTTGTCATCAACAGCCACATTAAGCTTGGCAGTGCTGCTTCTGTAGCAGAGATTGTAAAAACACCACAACAAATAATTATTTGTTTAGGTTGCATGTTTTTTATGCCCATATTAAATGCTGACAAGTTATCTTGATTTCAGAGTGATAGTGACTCAGTTAATTCAGTTTGTCAGTGTATGTCTGCTCTGCAGAAGGTTACACTTGCATCTTTGTTACAATCTAGGTTAACCTATTCGCACATAATTTGTCATTGTTATTCTAAAGTGCACTGTCCTATGTAGTGTCTGTCTTGTCAACGTTGATTGTGCAAGCATGAGACAAAACAAGTGTGCAATCATTCCAGAATGAAATGGCATGAAAGTTTGATTGATAATCCATGGAATATTTAAGCAATAACCCACACCTGGGTGTGGGTAATGCTGGATTTACCCATGGTTGGTGTGGTTTGGTCACGGGGACGATGTTGTGATATCAGGTAGTTGCTTAGTCTTATTTTAGGAATTCCATTAGAAGAGAAATTGATGGCCTATTTTTCTTCTACCTTATTTATGTCTTTGAAAAATGTTGAGCATTTTATAATTTGTATCATTTTCTTTGGTTTGTTCTTGTTGTTCTTAATAAAAAAGGATTATTAAAAAAAATAAGAAGAATACTGCCCATTACAGGTACTAGTTTATAGTCATGGTGGTATTCCTTCACCTTAAGAAGAACTGGTGATATTTTTGTCTCAAAGTCTGCTTGCATTTATTTTTAGATTAAATTACCATGTTGAAAAAATAAGATCTCTGATCTCTTTCACCACCTCTGATCTAGCCATTCACATTTCCCTAACTGTCCCTGTCTTTCCTGAGGTTTTCATTCAGGATTCATTCTCCTCCTCACCCTTCCTTCTGTAAACATTGAAAAAATATATCTTTCTCATGACCCTGTACAGCACCTTGATTTTCTCCAAATTATTCTACCTGGAGTCATGTTTTCCATTTCTTTCTCTGTACATTTGCCTACATTCCTCTTGGAAGTTTTTTCTGTGAGCAGGGTTCAATGGTCTTGGTTATCTGATTGATGAGCATTTGTTATTTATCTTAATATTCCTCAATCTACTTCCCATCTTCTTGTATATCTTCCCTCCATGGGGAACAACCACCTGTTATTCTTCTTTGTCCCAGCTAATAGCATTCCTTTCTAACAGTTTCCCTTATTCGGGTGTGAATCCCCTTGGTCTCTCCTTCCTTCTTTACCTTAACTGTACCTTTCTTACATTATCAGCTTCTCCCTCCCATATAACTACTTAACACCCTTCCTAGTTGGTTAAAGGCTGTCATCCTGCAGTTGCACACCTGCATTGTAATTGTTTCCCTTAGCAGCTTGTCTGACATCCATTTTACCAGCACTTCATCAACGGTCTTAATCTGTATTACAGCAAAGTCCCTTTTGCTCATTTCTTGACTTAATTAATCCCTGAATATTATTTATGAATAGCTCAAAATATTGCTATTCCTTTTCAAAAGTCTTAGTTTCTCTTATCCTGAAGGTGAGCAGTCCCAAATTTTCCTGTCAGCAGATTGTGGTCTACCATCACTTCAGCTTCTGTCCTCACTGCCCTGTTTTAACTGTATGCCTGAGTCTCTCATCAGCTCCTTTTTCTTCCATCCTTCTAGCTAAGTACTACCTCCTTCACCCTCTCTACATTCAATACTACCTCCACCACTGTACAACATTACCTTTTTTCCTTTTATTCTACTACCTGAAGTCCCACTTAACCCCCCCACATCAAACATTCACCTGGTATACCATTGCAATTCCTGAAAACCACCATTACTTTTTAAAAGGCAGTCTGGTGTAAGCCTTCATGACTGGGCTGCCCAGTTAACCAGACAGCAGGGTTTTTAAGAGTACATTATGTAGAGGCTAGATAGTGAAAAGGACCAGACAGGTTGCTGAATGACCAATGGGAGCCATGATGTGAAAGTACGTGTAAAGGTGTTGTGCGCAGTCCTTCATATAGCATGTAACCATGATGTGAGAGTATGTGCACAAGTGTTGTATGCACTCCTTTACATAGCATGTAATCATGATGCCAGAGTATGTGCATAGGTATTGTCTACACTGCTTTACATAGCAGGTAACCATGATGTCAGAGTATTCACAGGCGTTGTGTACACTCCTTTACTTAGCATGTAGCCATGATGTGAGAGTATGTGCACAGTTGTTGTGTACACTCCTTCACATAGCATGTAACTATGATGTGAAAGTATGCACACAGGTGTTGTGTAAACTCCTTTACATAGCATGTAACCATGATGGGAAGGTATGTGCATAAGTGTTGTGTATACTGCTATACATAGCATGTAACCATGATGTGAAGGTATGTGCACAGGTGTTTTGCACAGTCCTTCACATAGCATGTAATTATGATATGAAAGTATGTGCACAGGTGTTGTGCACAATCTTTCATATAGCATGTAACACTACTAGGTGATGGTCACTGTTGATGTGACACCCAGACTTAATGTACAAAATGGGAAATAGGGAGTTGATGCCAATGCCAGTGGAAGGGGAACAAATCCTATTCACTACTACTGGAGCAGGGCATCTTGATCTTACTAGGGAAGACACACTTAAAAGATTGTCAGTATTGATAAAGCTGATATTTAAAGAAAAAGAATGAAAAGTAAAAGGCATTTTATTGGCACGATGCACATAGAAGAAACTTTGCTAATTTCACTAGAAATGATATAGAACTAATTTTGAAATAGTCTACAAATACCACTAATACAGTTTTTTGGACAGCTGTTTCATTAATATTTTTGTACACAACCTGTATTACAAGATATAAGCTTATAAAATATACAAAAATAAAGGATTCTAGATACTGGAAATGTGATAGTCTTTTAAAAACTAACAAGAAACTTGCATTTTAATTATATTTATTGATAGAATTTTGTAAAGAAAAATCAAGCATCCCTAAAATCACTACATTCTGCTAAATTTAGTTTGTCAAAGTAATTAGTATTATTTAATGCTCCAACCCCTGAAGGTAGGCAAAAACACATCTTGTTATAAAATCTTTTAGCAATAGCTAGAAAAGTTAACATTAAAAATTAAAAGAAAAATTTAACTCCTCAGTCCAAATACTTTCTGGGCCATATTGCAGAAGACTTGTTCTCAGTAAAGCCTGTCTGTATAGCAGACTTAAAATAAGTCACTAAATCTACAGACAAGTCTTTTAGAATCAGGAATGTAGCCACTGTCATTTCTCAAAAAGAAACATGTCATAAAATTAAGGTAAAAATCTTTTACATTGGAATCAAAGGTTGAGAACAAGTTTACAGATGTTTTACACTGGGTTCAAATGTTGGACAAATTAATAGATTTTATTAGTGAAATATTAGACAGATAATTTAGAATAACACTAAGAAATGCATGCTGTTCTATATATATAATTCAAATACTGTATTTCAAGAGATGAAATGGTAGATACTGATGTTATAATGTATACAAGCAAAATGGGATGTTAGTTGTCTGACTCTGGATGATCCCTTATATAAATGACTATTTTTGTTAATATAACAGAAATTTTTTTTTTTTTTTATAAAAAGTAGTCTTCATTGACATATTATTATCTATTATTCCTAAATTCCACCTCTCAAATTAAATCAAATGCCTCCAAAGCAATAGAATGAAAACATTGCAACTTAGAAAAATATTCAGTGCTGCGCCATCATTTATTGCACAAATGCATATATACTGATTGCTGTTATTATGCTTTCTTTTGTTTCAATACATCTGAGTGTGATAGTATGTAAAACTCCCTTCCTTAACTGACTAAAATTATTAGATAGCAAAGAAAATAGAGGCTATTGTGTTCTAGATGGGGCAATGAAAGCAAAATGTGTACAATCTATGGCTTTTAGATGTGAGGGGAATAAGCTAGGTACAAAAGGCCTGTACAATGTTAGACTTTCTTTATCTTTCCTGGGGAACCAGATATGGTCTCCAAATGTTGAAACATAATACTGAGGATCTGATTTACAGTTTGTGCAGTTGATTCCCGTGCTGTCGCTACTGAGTCCCTCTAGGTTGCTGGAAGATCCCAGTAACTAAGATGGATAAAACTACACAGAATCTTGAATCCACGAGAATAACCATAGCACCCCCCCCCTTTTGAAAGACTATCCAGATTAGTTCTGTAAGAATGCAGTTAGTTAAGGTCAGCCATCACATAAAAAAAAAAAGTATGAGCGAATTTAGGCATGTTAATGCTTGAGCATATTTCAATTAAAAGGTAATTCTACTGGTTTGAAATGCATGATAACAGTGAAGAGAACATTGCATCAGTGAAGCTCTTTTATTTCCAGAATATAATCAAAATAAAATAAAACCCTATCCACTTTATTGTTAGAGATTTCCTGGTACTAAATTCTTGATATCTGATAATTACAGTGGACTGCAGATAATGTGTGCCTTTCCTGGTAACATTATTACTTAACGATTTCAATGCAACATACTACACAGTACAGTGCTGGTGTGTACTTTTATGCCATAGCAAGTGATACCTTTAAGTAGTTAATCTTTTGGATTTAATACATTGTACTGTTGCATAACAGTTAATAAGAGGTGCATTACTACTTTAACTGAGTGAATTCATTGTCTGTACCACATATACTTGGTGCATAAAACAAATCGAGGACATGTCAGTAAGTTATAAGGGAAATGGTTTTGGTAATACATTTTATAGCTTTTATCTTTATTTCTACTTGTATGGTAAAGATTTTCTGCTGCACAAGTGTCTGGACTATTAGAAGCATTTTAAGGCACAGTACTTAAGGATATGACATGTGAATGGCCAACCTATTTTATTTATTTATCTGTCCTTTGTTGACAAGGTTAGTCACACTATCTAGTTTTTCAAAATATAACATATAATATGAAAATGACCAATATATTAACAAAACACATACTCTGCTGGCAAGAAACATCAATTTAACAACTCTGTAAGTCATGAAATCAATCCCTCCCAAGTAAAACTGCATGACTAAGAAAATGTTCTTTTATATACCCGTTATACACTGTGTTGAGTACATGTCAAATGTGCTATTCATCTACTTGTGAACAGTAATCTAATTTTAAATATTGCTACAGTAGCCAAGAAAGTTTCTTTCAGTAATCAACATCCTGCCATACATTAAGTCTTATAATGGATCTGATTATAAAAGTCACAATCACCAGTCTAATCAGTGAAAAAAATGAGTTAATGCTTATTAAATGGGGTCTATTTGGTATTTCAAAATATTAATGCTGATTGGAACGCACAGTTGGTGTCATCATTTTAAATCCCACATTAAATTCAGAAAGCCAATTCATTGCCACAGTAATTAACACAGATCATCAAATCATTTTTCTACCAAAAAATATCATTTGATATGTGAAGGAAAGAAGGAATCAACCAAGTCATTACTTTGGAAACATGCCTGCACGCAGACTGTTAATAATTCTGATACCGTCAGGAGGCAGGTTATCTGAACCTCAGTAACAAACGTAAGTCATATTAGTCATGTCAAGCACTCCTGCGCAAACACAATCTTACACTTTCAAAAGTTTCAGTTCCTTTCTGTTTTATTGACTGGTTTACTGCCTTTGTATGTTTTGTTGTCTCATCATTGATTTATAATGTGGTAGCAGTGACACAGTTGTGCCTACACATGGACACATGGGCACATACCCACCAGGGAGTTGTCTTCTTCTCAGCTTCCCTCTGTGCATACACACTTAAATAGCAAACACTATAAGCTTATCTTTGAAAATAATCTTGTAAATAACAGCAGTTCTGATTTCCACAAACTTCACACTTTTCTTGACTACATGTGTTGTCTCTTTTTGTATACAATGTAAGTGGTCTTGTATGGTTTAAAAGCTGGGAAGCTGCAATCCAGTAAATAATCTCACACATACACACTCACAGACACATAGACACACACAGACACACACACACACACACACACACACACACACACACACACACACACACACACACACACACACACACACACACACACATAAACTAAACTTGATTAATAGCTTCCGCTCATTCCTTGGTCTTGCCGTTTTTTAACTAGTTAACAGATGATCCTCAATCACTGCAGCAAACATCAGAATCACTTAACAAAAAAGTCCACTCTGTTACACTCGAATGTTCCTGACACCAGATGGCAGTAAGCACTTATATTTAACATATGAATGTTTAACATGAACCTTCAGAAAAAGAGCATAAAATGTCAAAATTTACAGTAAGATCATTTTAAGAAGTTAAATGTTAAAGATATTTTTCTTTTAAGCAATGTCAATTTATAATAACAATATAATATGTCTGGGTATGGATAATGCAGTTTTACTCAGAGCTGGCTTTGGCCAATCACTTTGACTTTACTGTCACACCACAGTCACACCATCCATGGAAAAACCTACATCCAAAGATGATACATTGCTTAAGAATTTTACTTTA